>NC_089597.1:70118295-70146308 GCF_019320115.1 Miscanthus floridulus | reverse complement strand
TATTCAGCTTTGCGGGTCAAAAATTTTATTTGGCCAAAAACTTGTCGCAAGATCCTATTTTCGTGGTCACAAGCTTTTTGTCAATTTTTGAGCTCGTGTTCTGAATTTTCCACAGGCCACGGCATTCACTAATTTAAGCTCATATTTTCTGTGGTTACTTCTTTTGTGCTCCCTAAGTGAAGAAAAAATATCAGAAAAGAAAAAGAAAAAGTTAAAGAATCCCAAAAAACAATGATAGCCCAAAATAGACAAAAAAGAGAGGGGCAAAAGTGGAACAATATCTAGAGGAGCACATAGAGAGCGCCATTTGAGCTGCGTTTACGTGTGCTGATTTCTACCTTGTTCATAACCATATTTCTGCTGTTCACATCGCTTGATACATCTGGTACTTGGAACGTGAATAGGCCAGCAACTAAGACAAGTACTCGGGATACTTATTCGGCTTTGCCAGGTTTAGAAAAATTTATTTTGGACAAAAACTAGCCACAAGATCCAATTTTCGTGGTCACAAGCTTTTTGTTAATTTTGAGCTCGTCTTCTGAATTTTCCACAGGCCACACCTTTCACTTGTTTAAGCTCATATTTTCTATGGTTACTTCTTTTGTGCTCCTAAGTGAAGAAAAAATATCAAAAAATAAAAAGAGAAAGTCAAAGAATCCCCAAAAAACAAAGACAGCCCAAAAATAGAGAAAATGAGAGGGGCAAAAGTGAAACAATATCTAGAGGAGCACATAGAGAGCGTCATTTGAGCTATGTTTGCATGTGGTGATTTCCACCTTGTTCCTTACCATATTTCTATTGTTCACATCAATTAATACTTCTAGTACTTGGAATGTGAATAGGTCAGCAACTAAGACAAGTACTTGGAATACATTTTTAGCTTTACCAGGTTCAAAAAAAATGGCCAAAAAGTGGTCGTAAGATCCTATTTTCTTGGTCACAAGCTTTTTGTCAATTTTGGGCATGTCTTCAGAATTTTCCACAGGCCACGGCTTTCACTTGTTTAAGCTCATATTTTCTGTGGTTACTTCTTTTATGCTCCTAAGTGAAGACTAAATATAAAAAAAATAAAAAGAAAAAGTCAAATAATCCCAAAAAAATAACGACATCACAAAAATAGAGAAAAAAGAGAGGGGCAAGAGTGGAATAATATCTAGAGGAGCACATAGAAAGCGCCATTTGAGCTGTGTTTGCGAGTGCTAATTTCCGCCTTGTTACTAATCATATTTTTACTGTTCACATCACTTGATACATCTAGTACTTGGAACTTGAATATGCCAGCAACTAAGACAAGTACTCGGGATAATTATTCAGCTTTGCTGGGTTCAAAAAATTTTATTTTGGCCAAAAACTTATCACAAGATACTATTTTCGTGGTCACAAGCTTTTTGTCAATTTTGAGCTCATCTTCTGAATTTTCCACAGGCCACGCCTTTCACCAACTTAAGCTCATATTTTCTGTGGTTTCTTCTTTTGTGCTCCTAAGTGAAGAACAAATATCAAAAAAGAAAAAAAAGTCAAAGAATCCCAAAAAACAATGACAACCAAAAAATAGAGAAAAAAGAGAGGGGCAAAAGTGGAACAATATCTAGAGGAGCACATAGAGAGCGCCATTTGAGCTGCGTTTGCATGTGCTGATTTTTGCCTTATTCGTAACCATATTTCTGTTGTTCACATCGCTTGATATATCTGGTACTTGGAATGTGAATAGGCCAGCAACTTAGACATGTACTCGGGATACTTATTCGGCTTTGTCGGGTTCAGAAAAATTTATTTTGGACAAAAACTAGCCACAAAATCCAATTTTCGTGGTCACAAGCTTTTTGTCAATTTTGAGCTCATCTTCTGAATTTTCCACAGGCCACACCTTTCACTGGTTTAAGCTCATATTTTCTATGGTTACTACTTTTGTGCTCCTAAGTGAAGAAAAAATATCAAAAAATAAAAAGAGAAAGTTAAAGAATCCCCAAAAAACAATGACAGCTCAAAAATAGAGAACATGAGATGGGCAAAAGTGAAACAATATCTAGAGGAGCACATAGAGAGCGTCATTTGAGCTATGTTTGCATGTGGTGATTTCCACCTTGTTCCTTACCATATTTTTATTGTTCACATCAATTGATACTTCTGGTACTTGGAATGTGAATAGGTCAGCAACTAAGACAAGTACTCAGAATACATTTTCAGCTTTACCAGGTTCGAAAAAAAAATTGGCCAAAAAGTGGTCATAAGATCCTATTTTCTTGGTCACAAGCTTTTTGTCAATTTTGGGCACGTCTTCGGAATTTTCACAGGCCACGGCTTTCACTTATTTAAGCTCATATTTTCTATGGTTACTTCTTTTATGCTCCTAAGTGAAGAATACATATAAAAAATAAAAAGAAAAAGTCAAATAATCCCAAAAAAACAACGACATCCCAAAAATAGAGAAAAAAGAGAGGGGCAAGAGTGGAACAATATCTAGAGGAGCACATAGAGAGCGCCATTTGAGCTGTGGTTGCGGGTGCTAATTTCCACCTTGTTCCTAATCATATTTCTACTATTCACATCACTAGATACATCTAGTACTTGGAACTTGAATATGCCAGCAACTCAGACAAGTACTCAGGATAATTATTCAGCTTTGCCGGGTTCAAAAAATTTTATTTTGGCCAAAAACTTGTCGCAAGATCCTATTTTCGTGGTCACAAGCTTTTTGTCAATTTTGAGCTCGTGTTCTGAATTTTCCACAGGCCACGCCATTCACTAATTTAAGCTCATATTTTCTGTGGTTACTTCTTTTGTGCTCCTAAGTGAAGAAAAAATATCAGAAAAGAAAAAGAAAAAGTTAAAGAATCCCAAAAAACAATGATAGCCCGAAAATAGACAAAAAAGAGAGGGGCAAAAGTGGAACAATATCTAGAGGAGCACATAGAGAGCGCCATTTGAGCTGCGTTTGCGTGTGCTGATTTTTACCTTATTCATAACCATATTTTTGATGTTCACATTGCTTGATACATCTGGTACTTGGAATGTGAATAGGCCAGCAACTAAGACAAGTACTCAGGATACTTATTTGGCTTTGTCGATTTTAGAAAAATTTATTTTGGACAAAAACTGGCCATAAGATCCAATTTTCGTGGTCACAAGCTTTTTTGTCAATTTTGAGCTCATCTTCTGAATTTTCCACAGGCCACACCTTTCACTTGTTTAAGCTCATATTTTCTGTGGTTACTTCTTTTGTGCTCCTCAGTGAAGAAAAAATATCAAGAAATAAAAAGAGAAAGTCAAAGAATCCCCAAAAAACAACGACAGCCCAAAAATAGAGAAAATGAGAGGGGCAAAAGTGAAACAATATCTAGAGGAGCACATAGAGAGCGTCATTTGAGCTATGTTTGCATGTGGTGATTTCCACCTTGTTCCTTACCATATTTCTGTTGTTCACATCAATTGATACTTCTGGTACTTGGAATGTGAATAGGTCAGCAACTAAGACAAGTACTCGGAATACATTTTCAGCTTTACCAGGTTCAAAAAAAAATTTGGCCAAAAAGTGGTCATAAGATCCTATTTTCTTGGTCACAAGCTTTTTGTCAATTTGGGGCATGTCTTCGGAATTTTCCATATGCCACGGCTTTCACTTGTTTAAGCTCATATTTTCTGTGGTTACTTCTTTTGTGCTCCTAAGTGAAGAATCAATATAAAAAAATAAAAAGAAAAAGTCAAATAATCCCAAAAAACAATGACATCCCAAAAATAGAGAAAAAAGAGAGGGGCAAGAGTGGAACAATATCTAGAGGAGCACATAGAGAGCGCCACTTGAGCTATGTTTGCGGGTGCTAATTTCCGCCTTGTTCCTAATCATATTTCTACTATTCACATCACGTGATACATCTAGTACTTGGAACTTGAATAGGCTAGCAACTAAGACAAGTACTCGGGATAATTATTCAAGCTTTGCTGGGTTCAAAAAATTTTATTTTGGCCAAAAACTTGTCGCAAGATCCTATTTTTGTGGTCACAAGCTTTTTCTCAATTTTGAGCTCATCTTTTGAATTTTCCATAGGCCACACGTTTCACCAATTTAAGCTCATATTTTCTGTGGTTACTTGTTTTGTGCTCCTAAGTGAAGAAAAAATATCAAAAAATAAAAAAAGGCAAAGAATCGCAAAAATCAATGACAGCCCAAAAATAGAGAAAAAAGAGAAGAGCAAAAGTGGAACAATATCTAGAGGAGCACATTGAAGAGCGCCATTTGAGCTCTCTTTGCGTGTGCTGATTTTTGCCTTGTTCGTAACCATATTTCTGCTGTTCACATCGCTTGATACATCTAGTACTTGGAACGTGAATAGGCCAGCAACTAAGACAAGTACTCGGGATACTTATTCGGCTTTGCCGGGTTTAGAAAAATTTATTTTGGACAAAAACTGGCCACAAGATCCAATTTTCATGGTCACAAGCTTTTTGTCAATTTTGAGCTCGTCTTCTAAATTTTCCACAGGCCACACCTTTCACTTGTTTAAGCTCATATTTTCTATGGTTACTTCTTTTGTGCTCCTAAGTGAAGAAAAAATATCAAAAAATAAAAAGAGAAAGTCAAAGAATCCCCAAAAAACAACGACAGCCCAAAAATAGAGAAAATGAGAGGGGCAAAAGTGAAACAATATCTAGAGGAGCACATAGAGAGCGTCATTTGAGCTATGTTTACATGTGGTGATTTCCACCTGGTTCCTTACCATATTTCTATTGTTCACATCAATTAATACTTCTGGTACCTAGAATGTGAATTGGTCAGCAACTAAGACAAGTACTCAGAATACATTTTCAGCTTTACCAGGTTCGAAAAAAAAAATTTGGCCAAAAAGTGGCCATAAGATCCTATTTTCTTGGTCACAAGCTTTTTGTCAATTTTGGGCATGTCTTCGAAATTTTCCACAGGCCACGGCTTTCACTTGTTTAAGCTCATATTTTCTGTGGTTACTTTTTTTGTGCTCCTAAGTGAAGAATACATATAAAAAAATAAAAAGAAAAAGTCAAATAATCCCAAAAAACAACGACATCCCAAAAATAGAGAAAAAAGAGAGGGGCAATAGTGGAACAATATCTAGAGGAGCACATAGAGAGCGACATTTGAGCTGTGTTTGCGGGTGCTAATTTCTGCCTTGTTCTAATCATATTTCTACTATTCACATCACTTGAAACATCTAGTACTTGGAACTTGAATAGGCCAGTAACTAAGACAAGTACTCGGGATAATTATTCAGCTTTGCCGGGTTCAAAAAATTTTATTTTGGCTAAAAACTTGTCGCAAGATCCAATTTTCATGGTCACAAGCTTTTTCTCAATTTTGAGCTCATCTTCTCAATTTTCCACAAGCCACGCGTTTCACCAATTTAAGCTTATATTTTCTGTGGTTACTTCTTTTGTGCTCCTAAGTGAAGAAAAAATATCAAAAAATAAAAAGAAAAAGTCAAAGAATCCCAAAAAAACAACGATAGCCCAAAAATAGAGAAAAAAGAGAGGGACAAAAGTGGAACAATATCTAGAGGAGCACATAGAGAGCGCCATTTGAGCTGTGTTTGCGTGTGCTGATTTTTGCCTTGTTCATAACCATATTTCTGCTGTTCACATCGCTTGATACATCTGGTACTTGGAACATGAATAGGCCAGCAACTAAGACAAGTACTCGGGATACTTATTCGGCTTTGCCGGGTTCAGAAAAATTTATTTTGGACAAAAACTAGCCACAAGATCCAATTTTCGTGGTCACAAGCTTTTTGTCAATTTTGAGCTCGTCTTCTGAATTTTCCACAGGCCACACCTTTCACTTGTTTAAGCTCATATTTTCTGTGGTTACTTCTTTTGTGCTCCTAAGTGAAGAAAAAATATCAAAAAATAAAAAGAAAAAGTCAAAGAATCCCCAAAAAACAACGATAGCCCAAAAATAGAGAAAATGAGAGGGGCAAAAGTGAAACAATATCTAGAGGAGCACATAGAGAGCGTCATTTGAGCTATGTTTGCATGTGGTGATTTCCACCTTGTTCCTTACCATATTTCTATTGTTCACATCAATTGATACTTCTGGTACTTGGAATGTGAATAGGTCAGCAACTAAGACAAGTACTCGAAATACATTTTTAGCTTTACTAGGTTCGAAAAAAAAATTTGGCCAAAAAGTGGTCATAAGATCCGATTTTCTTGGTCACAAGCTTTTTGTCAATTTGGGGCATGTCTTTGGAATTTTCCATAGGCCACGGCTTTCACTTGTTTAAGCTCATATTTTCTGTGGTTACTTCTTTTGTGCTCCTAAGTGAAGAATACATATAAAAAAATAAAAAGAAAAAGTCAAATAATCCCAAAAAAACAACGACATCCCAAAAATAGAGAAAAAAGAGAGGGGCAAGAGTGGAACAATATCTAGAGGAGCACATAGAGAGCGCCATTTGAGCTGTGTTTGCGGGTGCTAATTTCTGCCTTGTTCTTAATCATATTTCTACTATTCACATCACTTGATACATCTAGTACTTGGAACTTGAATAGGCTAGCAACTAAGACAAGTACTCGGGATAATTATTCAGCTTTGCCGGGTTCAAAAAATTTTATTTTGGCCAAAAACTTGTCGCAAGATCCTATTTTTGTGGTCACAAGCTTTTTCTCAATTTTGAGCTCATCTTCTGAATTTTCCATAGGCCACACGTTTCACTAATTTAAGCTCATATTTTCTGTGGTTACTTGTTTTGTGCTCCTAAGTGAAGAAAAAATATCAAAAAATAAAAAGAAAAAGTCAAAGAACCAAAAAAACAACGACAGCCAAAAAATAGAGAAAAAAGAGAGGGCCAAAAGTGGAACAATATCTAGAGGAGCACATAGAGAGCGCCATTTGAGCTACGTTTGCGTGTGCTGATTTTTGCCTTATTCGTAACCATATTTCTGTTGTTCACATCGCTTGATACATCTGGTACTTGGAACGTGAATAGGCCAGCAACTAAGACAAGTACTCGGGATACTTATTCAACTTTACCGGGTTTAGAAAAATTTAGTTTGGACAAAAACTAGCCACAAGATCCAATTTTTGTGGTCACAAGCTTTTTGTCAATTTTGAGTTCGTCTTCTGAATTTTCCACATGCCACGCCTTTCACTTGTTTAAGCTCATATTTTCTGTGGTTACTTGTTTTGTGCTCCTAAGTGAAGAAAAAATATCAAAAAATAAAAAGACAAAGTCAAATAATCCCAAAAAACAACGATAGCCCAAAAATAGAGAAAATGAGAGGGGCAAAAGTGGAACAATATCTAGAGGAGCACATTAAGAGCGCCATTTGAGCTGTGTTTGCGTGTGGTGATTTCCACCTTGTTCCTTACCATATTTCTATTGTTCACATTACTTGATACATCTGGTACTTGGAACATGAATAGGCCAGCGACTAAGACAAGTACTCGGGATACTTATTCGGCTTTGCTGGGTTCAGAAAAATTTATTTTGGACAAAAACTGGCCACAAGATCCAATTTTCATGGTCACAAGCTTTTTGTCAATTTTGAGCTCGTCTTTTGAATTTTCGACAGGCCACACCTTTCACTTGTTTAAGCTCATATTTTCTATGGTTACTACTTTTGTGCTCCTAAGTGAAGAAAAAATATCAAAAAATAAAAAGAGAAAGTCAAAGAATCCCCAAAAAACAACGATAGCCCAAAAATAGAGAAAATGAGAGGGGCAAAAGTGAAACAATATCTAGAGGAGCACATAGAGAGCGTCATTTGAGCTATGTTTGCATGTGGTGATTTCCACCTGGTTCCTTACCATATTTCTATTGTTCACATCAATTAATACTTCTGGTACTTGGAATGTGAATAGGTCAGCAACTAAGACAAGTACTCAGAATACATTTTCAGCTTTACCAGGTTCAAAAAAAAAATTTGGCCAAAAAGTGGCCATAAGATCCTATTTTCTTGGTCCCAAGCTTTTTGTCAAATTTGGGCATGTCTTTGGAATTTTCCACAGGCCACGGCTTTCACTTGTTTAAGCTCATATTTTCTGTGGTTACTTCTTTTGTGCTCCTAAGTGAAGAATACATATAAAAAATAAAAAGAAAAAGTCAAATAATCCCAAAAAAACAACGACATCCCAAAAATAGAGAAAAAAGAGAGGGGCAACAGTGGAACAATATCTAGAGGAGCACATAGAGAGCGCCATTTGAGCTGTGTTTGCGGGTGCTAATTTCTACCTTGTTCCTAATCATATTTCTACTATTCACACCACTTGATACATCTAGTACTTGGAACTTGAATAGGCTAGCAACTAAGACAAGTACTCAGGATAATTATTCAGCTTTGCCGGGTTCAAAAAATTTTATTTTGGCCAAAAACTTGTCGCAAGATCCTATTTTCGTGGTCACAAGCTTTTTCTCAATTTTGAGCTCATCTTCTGAATTTTTCCATAGGCCACGCGTTTCACCAATTTAAGCTCATATTTTCTGTGGTTACTTGTTTTGTGCTCCTAAGTGAAGAAAAAATATCAAAAAAATAAAAAGAAAAAGTTAAAGAATCCCAAAAAACAACGACAGCCCAAAAATAAGAGAAAAAAGAGAGGGGCAAAAGTGGAACAATATCTAGAGGAGCACAAAAAGAGCGCCATTTGAGCTGTGTTTGCGTGTGCTGATTTTTGCCTTGTTCGTAACCATATTTCTGTTGTTCATATTGCTTGATACATCTGGTACTTGGAACGTGAATAGGCCAGCAACTAAGACAAGTACTCGGGATACTTATTCAACTTTGCTGGGTTCAAAAAAAATTTATTTTGGACAAAAACTGGCCATAAGATCCAATTTTTGTGGTCACAAGCTTTTTGTCAATTTTGAGCTCATCTTCTGAATTTTCCACACGCCACGCCTTTCACTTGTTTAAGCTCATATTTTCTGTGGTTACTTCTTTTGTGCTCCTAAGTGAAGAAAAAATATCAAAAAATAAAAAGACAAAGACAAAGAATCCCCAAAAAGTAACGATAGCCCAAAAATAGATAAAATGAGGGGCAAAAGTGAAACAACATCTAGAGGAGCACATAGAGAGCGTCATTTGAGCTATATTTGCATGTGGTGATTTCCACCTTGTTCCTTACCATATTTCTATTGTTCACATCAATTGATACTTCTGGTACTTGGAATGTGAATAGGTCAGCAACTAAGACAAGTACTCAGAATACATTTTAAGCTTTACCAGGTAAAAAAAAATTTGGCCAAAAGTAGTCATAAGATCCTATTTTCTTGGTCACAAGCATTTTGTCAATTTTGGGCATGTCTTCTGAATTTTCCATAGGCCACAGCTTTCACTTGTTTAAGCTCATATTTTCTGTGGTTACTTCTTTTGTGCTCCTAAGTGAAGAATACATATAAAAAAATAAAAAGAAAAAGTCAAATAATCCCAAAAAACAATGACATCCCAAAAATAGAGAAAAAGAGAGGGGCAAGAGTGGAACAATATCTAGAGGAGCACATAGAGAGCGCCATTTGAGCTGTGTTTGCGGGTGCTAATTTCTGCCTTGTTCCTAATCATATTTCTACTATTCACATCACTTGATACATCTAGTACTTGGAACTTGAATAGGCTAGCAACTAAGACAAGTACTCGGGATAATTATTCAGCTTTGTCGGGTTCAAAAAATTTTATTTTGGCCAAAAACTTGTCGCAAGATCCTATTTTCGTGGTCACAAGCTTTTTCTCAATTTTGAGCTCATCTTCTGAATTTTCCACAGGCCACGTGTTTCACCAATTTAAGCTCATATTTTTTGTGGTTACTTGTTTTGTGCTCCTAAGTGAAGAAAAAATATAAAAAAAGAAAAAGAAAAAGTCAAAGAATAAAAAAAACAATGACAGCCAAAAAATAGAGAAAAAAGAGAGGGCCAAAAGTGGAACAATATCTAGAGGAGCACATAGAGAGCGCCATTTGAGCTGCGTTTGCGTGTGCTGATTTTTGCCTTATTCGTAACCATATTTTTGTTGTTCACATCGCTTGATACATCTAGAACTTGGAACGTGAATAGGCCAGCAACTAAGACAAGTACTCGGGATACTTATTCAACTTTACTGGGTTCAGAAAAATTTATTTTGGACAAAAACTAGCCATAAGATCCAATTTTCATGGTCACAAGCTTTTTGTCAATTTTGAGCTCGTCTTCTGAATTTTCCACACGCCACGCCTTTCACTTGTTTAAGCTCATATTTTCTGTGGTTACTTGTTTTGTGCTCCTAAATGAAGAAAAAATATCAAAAAATAAAAAGACAAAGTCAAATAATCCCAAAAAACAACGATAGCCCAAAAATAGAGAAAATGAGAGGGGCAAAAGTGGAACAATATCTAGAGGAGCACATTGAGAGCGCCATTTGAGTTGTGTTTGCGTGTGGTGATTTCCACCTTGTTCCTTACCATATTTCTATTGTTCACATCACTTGATACATCTGGTACTTGGAACGTGAATAGGCCAGTGACTAAGACAAGTACTCGGGATACTTATTCAGCTTTGCCAGGTTCAGAAAAATTTATTTTGGACAAAAACTGGCCACAAGATCCAATTTTCGTGGTCACAAGCTTTTTGTCAATTTTGAGCTCATCTTCTGAATTTTCCACAGGCCACACCTTTCACTTGTTTAAGCTCATATTTTCTATGGTTACTACTTTTGTGCTCCTAAGTGAAGAAAAAATATCAAAAAATAAAAAGAGAAAGTCAAAGAATCCCCAAAAAACAACGATAGCCCAAAAATAGAGAAAATGAGAGGGGCAAAAGTGAAACAATATCTAGAGGAGCACATAGAGAGCGTCATTTGAGCTATGTTTGCATGTGGTGATTTCCACCTGGTTCCTTACCATATTTCTATTGTTCACATCAATTTAATACTTCTGGTACTTGGAATGTGAATAGGTCAGCAACTAAGACAAGTACTCGGAATACATTTTCAGCTTTACCAGGTTCAAAAAAAAATTTGGCCAAAAAGTGGTCATAAGATCCTATTTTCTTGGTCACAAGCTTTTTGTCAATTTTGGGCATGTCTTCTGAATTTTCCACAGGCCACGGCTTTCACTTGTTTAAGCTCATATTTTCTGTGGTTACTTCTTTTGTGCTCCTAAGTGAAGAATACATATAAAAAATAAAAAGAAAAAGTCAAATAATCCCAAAAAAACAACGACATCCCAAAAATAGAGAAAAAAGAGAGGGGCAAGAGTGGAACAATATCTAGAGGAGCACATAGAGAGCGCCATTTGAGCTGTGTTTGCGGGTGCTAATTTCTGCCTTGTTCCTAATCATATTTCTACTATTCACATCACTTGATACATCTAGTACTTGGAACTTGAATAGGCTAGCAACTAAGACAAGTACTCAGGATAATTATTCAGCTTTGCCGGGTTCAAAAAATTTTATTTTGGCCAAAAACTTGTCGCAAGATCCTATTTTTCGTGGTCACAAGCTTTTTCTCAATTTTGAGCTCATCTTCTGAATTTTCCACAGGCCACGCGTTTCACCAATTTAAGCTCATATTTTCTGTGGTTACTTGTTTTGTGCTCCTAAGTGAAGAAAAAATATCAAAAAAATAAAAAGAAAAAGTTAAAGAATCCCAAAAAAACAACGACAGCCCAAAAATAGAGAAAAAAGAGAGGGGCAAAAGTGGAACAATATCTAGAGGAGCACATAAGAGAGCGCCATTTGAGCTGTGTTTGCGTGTGCTGATTTTTGCCTTGTTCGTAACCATATTTCTGTTGTTCATATGCTTGATACATCTGGTACTTGGAACGTGAATAGGCCAGCAACTAAGACAAGTACTCGGGATACTTATTCAACTTTGCCTGGGTTCAGAAAAATTTATTTTGGACAAAAACTGGCCACAAGATCCAATTTTTCGTGGTCACAAGCTTTTTGTCAATTTTGAGCTCATCTTCTGAATTTTCCACATGCCACGCCTTTCACTTGTTTAAGCTCATATTTTCTGTGGTTACTTCTTTTGTGCTCCTAAGTGAAGAAAAAATATCAAAAAATAAAAAGACAAAGTACAAAGAATCCCCAAAAAAGTAACGACAGCCCAAAAATAGAGAAAATGAGAGGGGCAAAAGTGAAACAATATCTAGAGGAGCACATAGAGAGCGTCATTTGAGCTATGTTTGCATGTGGTGATTTCCACCTTGTTCCTTACCATATTTCTATTGTTCACATCAATTGATACTTCTGGTACTTGGAATGTGAATAGGTCAGCAACTAAGACAAGTACTCAGAATACATTTTAAGCTTTACCAGGTTAAAAAAAAATTTGGCCAAAAAGTAGTCATAAGATCCTATTTTCTTGGTCACAAGCATTTTGTCAATTTTGGGCATGTCTTTTGAATTTTCCATAGGCCACAGCTTTCACTTGTTTAAGCTCATATTTTCTGTGGTTACTTCTTTTGTGCTCCTAAGTGAAGAATACATATAAAAAAATAAAAAGAAAAAGTCAAATAATCCCAAAAAACAATGACATCCCAAAAATAGAGAAAAAAGAGAGGGGCAAGAGTGGAACAATATCTAGAGGAGCACATAGAGAGCTCCATTTGAGCTGTGTTTGCGGGTGCTAATTTCTGCCTTGTTTCTAATCATATTTCTACTATTCCCATCACTTGATACATCTAGTACTTGGAACTTGAATAGGCTAGCAACTAAGACAAGTACTCGGGATAATTATTCAGCTTTGTCGGGTTCAAAAAATTTTATTTTGGCCAAAAACTTGTCGCAAGATCCTATTTTTTGTGGTCACAAGCTTTTTCTCAATTTTGAGCTCATCTTCTGAATTTTCCACAGGCCACGTGTTTCACCAATTTAAGCTCATATTTTTTATGGTTACTTGTTTTGTGCTCCTAAGTGAAGAAAAAATATAAAAAAAGAAAAAGAAAAAGTCAAAGAATAAAAAAAAACAATGACAGCCAAAAAATAGAGAAAAAAGAGAGGGCCAAAAGTGGAACAATATCTAGAGGAGCACATAGAGAGCGCCATTTGAGCTGCGTTTGCGTGTGCTGATTTTTGCCTTATTCGTAACCATATTTCTGTTGTTCACATCGCTTGATACATCTAGAACTTGGAACGTGAATAGGCCAGCAATTAAGACAAGTACTCGGGATACTTATTCAACTTTACCGGGTTCAGAAAAATTTATTTTGGACAAAAACTAGCCACAAGATCCAATTTTCATGGTCACAAGCTTTTTGTCAATTTTGAGCTCGTCTTCTGAATTTTCCACACGCCACGCCTTTCACTTGTTTAAGCTCATATTTTCTATGGTTACTTGTTTTGTGCTCCTAAATGAAGAAAAAATATCAAAAAATAAAAAGACAAAGTCAAATAATCCCAAAAAACAACGATAGCCCAAAAATAGAGAAAATGAGAGGGGCAAAAGTGGAACAATATCTAGAGGAGCACATTGAGAGCGCCATTTGAGTTGTGTTTGCGTGTGGTGATTTCCACCTTGTTCCTTACCATATTTCTATTGTTCACATCACTTGATACATCTGGTACTTGGAACGTGAATAGGCCAGTGACTAAGACAAGTACTCGGGATACTTATTTGGCTTTGCCGGGTTCAGAAAAATTTATTTTGGACAAAAACTGGCCATAAGATCCAATTTTCGTGGTCACAAGCTTTTTGTCAATTTTGAGCTCATCTTCTGAATTTTTGACAGGCCACACCTTTCACTTGTATAAGCTCATATTTTCTATGGTTACTACTTTTGTGCTCCTAAGTGAAGAAAAAATATCAAAATATAAAAAGAGAAAGTCAAAGAATCCCCAAAAAACAACGATAGCCCAAAAATAGAGAAAATGAGAGGGGCAAAAGTGAAACAATATCTAGAGGAGCACATAGAGAGCGTCATTTGAGCTATGTTTGCATGTGGTGATTTCCACCTGGTTCCTTACCATATTTCTATTGTTCACATCAATTAATACTTCTGGTACTTGGAATGTGAATAGGTCAGCAACTAAGACAAGTACTCGGAATACATTTTCAGCTTTACCAGGTTCGAAAAAAAATTTGGCCAAAAAGTGGCCATAAGATCATATTTTCTTGGTCACAAGCTTTTTGTCAATTTTGGGCATGTCTTCGGAATTTTCCACAGGCCACGGCTTTCACTTGTTTAAGCTCATATTTTCTGTGGTTACTTCTTTTGTGCTCCTAAGTGAAGAATACATATAAAAAAATAAAAAGAAAAAGTCAAATAATCCCAAAAAAACAACGACATCCCAAAAATAGAGAAAAAAGAGAGGGGCAACAGTGGAACAATATCTAGAGGAGCACATAGAGAGCACCATTTGAGCTGTGTTTGCGGGTGCTAATTTCTGCCTTGTTCCTAATCATATTTCTACTATTCACATCACTTGATACATCTAGTGCTTGGAACTTTAATAGTCTAGCAACTAAGACAAGTACTTGGGATAATTATTCAGCTTTGCCGGGTTCAAAAAATTTTATTTTGGCTAAAATCTTGTCGCAAGATCCTATTTTTGTGGTCACAAGCTTTTTCTCAATTTTGAGCTCATCTTCTAAATTTTCCATAGGCCACGCGTTTCACCAATTTAAGCTCATATTTTCTGTGGTTACTTGTTTTGTGCTCCTAAGTGAAGAAAAAATATCAAAAAATAAAAAGAAAAAGTTAAAGAATCCCAAAAAAACAATGACAGCCCAAAAATAGAGAAAAAAGAGAGAGGCAAAAGTGGAACAATATCTAGAGGAGCACATAAAGAGCGTCATTTGAGCTGTGTTTGCGTGTGCTGATTTTTGCCTTGTTCGTAACCATATTTCTGTTGTTCACATCGCTTGATACATCTGGTACTTGGAACGTGAATAGGCCAGCAACTAAGACAAGTACTCAGGATACTTATTCAACTTTACCGGGTTCAGAAAAATTTAGTTTGGACAAAAACTGGCCACAAGATCCAATTTTCGTGGTCACAAGCTTTTTGTCAATTTTGAGCTCGTCTTCTGAATTTTCCACACGCCACGCCTTTCACTTGTTTAAGCTCATATTTTCTGTGGTTACTTCTTTTGTGCTCCTAAGTGAAGAAAAAATATCAAAAAATAAAAAGACAAAGTCAAATAATCCCCAAAAAACAACGATAGCCCAAAAATAGAGAAAATGAGAGGGGCAAAAGTGAAACAATATCTAGAGGAGCACATAGAGAGCGTCCTTTGAGCTATGTTTGCATGTGGTGATTTCCACCTTGTTCCTTACCATATTTCTATTATTCACATCAATTAATACTTCTGGTACTTGGAATGTGAATAGGTTAGCAACAAAGACAAGTACTCAGAATACATTTTCAGCTTTACCAGGTTCAAAAAAAAATTTTGGCCAAAAAGTAGTCAAAAGATCCTATTTTCTTGGTCACAAGCTTTTTGTCAGTTTTGGGCATGTCTTCTGAATTTTTCACAGGCCACTGCTTTCACTTGTTTAAGCTCATATTTTCTGTGGTTACTTCTTTTGTGCTCCTAAGTGAAGAATACATATATAAAAAATAAAAAGAAAAAGTGAAATAATCCCAAAAAACAACGACATCCCAAAAATAGAGAAAAAAGAGAGGGGCAAGAGTGGAACAATATCTAGAGGAGCACATAGAGAGCGCCATTTGAGCTGTGTTTGCGGGTGCTAATTTTCTGCCTTGTTCCTAATCATATTTCTACTATTCACATCACTTAATACATCTAGACTTGGAACATGAATAGGCTAACAACTAAGACAAGTACTCGGGATAATTATTCAGCTTTGCCGGGTTCAAAAAATTTTATTTTGGCCAAAATCTTGTTGCAAGATCCTATTTTTGTGGTCACAAGCTTTTTCTCAATTTTTAGCTCATCTTCTAAATTTTCCACAGGCCACATGTTTCACCAATTTAAGCTCATATTTTCTATGGTTACTTGTTTTGTGCTCCTAAGTGAAGAAGAAATATCAAAAAACAAAAAGAAAAAGTCAAAGAATCCCAAAAAAACAACGATAGCCCAAAAATAGAGAAAAAAGAGAGGGGCAAAAGTGGAACAATATCTAGAGAGCACATATTGAGCGCCATTTGAGCTATGTTTGCGTGTACTGATTTTTGCCTTGTTCGTAACCATATTTCTGCTGTTCACATCGCTTGATACATCTAGTACTTGGAACATGAATAGGCCAGCATCTAAGACAAGTACTCGGGATACTTATTCGGCTTTGCCGGGTTCAGAAAAATTTATTTTGCACAAAAACTGGCCACAAGATCCAATTTTCGTAGTCACAAGCTTTTTGTCAATTTTGAGCTCATCTTCTGAATTTTCCATAGGCCACACCTTTCACTTGTTTAAGCTCACATTTTCTGTGGTTACTTATTTTGTGCTCCTAAGTGAAGAAAAAATATCAAAAAATAAAAAGAGAAAGTTAAAAAATCCCTAAAAAACAACGACAGCAGAAAAATAGGGAAAATGAGAGGGACAAAAGTGAAACAATATCTAGAGGAGCACATAAAGAGTGTCATTTGAGCTATGTTTGTATGTGGTGATTTCCACCTTGTTCCTTACCATATTTCTATTGTTCACATCAATTGATACTTCTGGTACTTGGAATGTGAATAGGTCAGCAACTAAGACAAGTACTCGGAATACATTTTCAGCTTTACCAGGTTCAAAAAAAATTTGGCCAAAAAGTGGCCATAAGATCCTATTTTCTTGGTCACAAGCTTTTTGTCAATTTTGGGCATGTCTTCGGAATTTTCCACAGGCCACGGCTTTCACTTGTTTAAGCTCATATTTTCTGTGGTTACTTCTTTTGTGCTCCTAAGTGAAGAATACATATAAAAAAATAAAAAGAAAAAGTCAAATAATCCCAAAAAAACAACAACATCCCAAAAATAGAGAAAAAAGAGAGGGGCAAGAGTGGAACAATATCTAGAGGAGCACATAGAGAGCGCCATTTGAGCTATGTTTGCGGGTGCTAATTACCACCTTGTTCCTAATCATATTTCTACTATTCACATCACTTGATACATCTAGTACTTGGAACTTGAATAGGCTAGCAACTAAGACAAGTACTCGGGATAATTATTCAGCTTTGCCGGGTTCAAAAAAATTTTATTTTGGCCAAAAACTTGTCGCAAGATCCTATTTTTGTGGTCACAAGCTTTTTCTCAATTTTGAGCTCATCTTCTGAATTTTCCACAGGCCACGCGTTTCACCAATTTAAGCTCATATTTTCTGTGGTTACTTGTTTTGTGCTCCTAAGTGAAGAAAAAATATCAAAAAATAAAAAGAAAAAGTCAAAGAATCCCAAAAAAACAATGATAGCCCAAAAATAGAGAAAAAAGAGAGGGATAAAAGTGGAACAATATCTAGAGGAGCACATAGAGAGCGCCATTTGAGCTATGTTTGCGTGTGCTGATTTTTGCCTTATTTGTAACCATATTTCTGCTGTTCACATCGCTTGATACATCTAGTACTTGGAACATGAATAGGCCAGCAACTAAGACAAGTACTCGGGATACTTATTCAGCTTTGTCATATTTAGAAAAAAATTATTTTGGACAAAAACTGACCACAAGATCCAATTTTCGTGGTCATAAGCTTTTTGTCAATTTTGAGCTCGTCTTTTGAATTTTCCACATGCCACGCCTTTCACTTATTTAAGCTCATATTTTTTGTGGTTACTTCTTTTGTGCTCCTAAGTGAAGAAAAAATATCAAAAAAGAAAAAGAAAAGTCAAAGAATCCCAAAAAACAACGATAGCCCAAAAATAGAGAAGAAAGAGGGGCAAAAGTGGATCAATATCTAGAGGAGCACATAGAGAGCGCCATTTGAGCTGTGTTTGCGTGTGTTGATTTTTGCCTTGTTCGTAACCATATTTCTGCTATTCACATCGCTTGATGCATCTAGTACTTGAAACGTGAATAGGCCAGCAACTAAGACAAGTACTCGGGATACTTATTTAGCTTTGCCGAGTTCAGAAAAATTTATTTTGGACAAAAACTGGCCATAAGATCCAATTTTCATGGTAACAAGCTTTTTGTTAATTTTGAGCTCATCTTCTAAATTTTCCACATGCCACACCTTTCACTTGTTTAAGCTCATATTTTCTGTGGTTACTTCTTTTGTGCTCCTAAGAGAAGAAAAAATATCAAAAAATAAAAAGAAAAAGTCAAAGAATCCCCAAAAAACAACAACAGCCCAAAAATAGAGAAAAATGAGAGGGGCAAAAGTGAAACAATATCTAGAGGAGCACATAGAGAGCACCATTTGTGAATAGGCCAGCAACTAAGACAAGTACTCAGGATACTTATTCTGCTTTGTCGGGTTTAGAAAAATTTATTTTCGACAAAAACTGGCCACAAGATCCAATTTTCATGGTCACAAGCTTTTTGTCAATTTGGAGCTCGTCTTCTGAATTTTCCAAAGGCCACGCCTTTCACTTGTTTAAGCTCATATTTTCTGTGGTTACTTCTTTTGTGCTCCTAAGAGAAGAAAAAATATCAAAAAATAAAAAGAAAAAGTCAAAGAATTCCAAAAAAACAACAATAACCCAAAAATAGAGAAAAAAGAGAGGGGCAAAAGTGGATCAATATCTAGAGGAGCATATAGAGAGCGCCATTTGAGCTGTGTTTGCGTGTGCTGATTTTTGCCTTGTTCGTAACCATATTTCTGCTGTTCACATAGCTTCATACATCTGGTACTTGGAACATGAATAGGCCAGCAACTAAGACAAGTACTCAGGATACTTATTCAACTTTGCCGGGTTTAGAAAAATTTATTTTGGACAAAAACTGGCCACAAGATCCAATTTTCATGGTCACAAGCTTTTTGTCAATTTTGAGCTCGTCTTCTAAATTTTCCACACGCCACGCCTTTCACTTGTTTAAGCTCATATTTTCTGTGGTTACTTCTTTTGTGCTCCTAAGTGAAGAAAAAATATCAAAAAATAAAAAGAAAAAGTTAAAGAATCCCAAAAAAACAACAACATCCAAAAAATAGAGAAAAAAGAGAGGGGCAAGAGTGGATCAATATCTAGAGGAGCACATAGAGAGCACCATTTGTGAATAGGCCAGCAACTAAGACAAGTACTCAGGATACTTATTCTGCTTTGTCGGGTTTAGAAAAATTTATTTTCGACAAAAACTGGCCACAAGATCCAATTTTCATGGTCACAAGCTTTTTGTCAATTTGGAGCTCGTCTTCTGAATTTTCCAAAGGCCACGCCTTTCACTTGTTTAAGCTCATATTTTCTGTGGTTACTTCTTTTGTGCTCCTAAGAGAAGAAAAAATATCAAAAAATAAAAAGAAAAAGTCAAAGAATCCCAAAAAAACAACAACAGCCCAAAAATAGAGAAAAATGAGAGGGGCAAAAGTGAAACAATATCTAGAGGAGCACATAGAGAGTGCCATTTAAGCTATGTTTGCATGTGCTAATTTCTGCCTTATTCCTAACCATATTTTTGCTGTTCACATCACTTGATACATCTAGTACTTGGAACGTGAATAGGCCAGCAACTAAGACAAGTACTCGGAATACATTTTCAGCTTTACCAGGTTTAGAAAATTTTATTTTGGCTAAAAACTGGTCACAAGATCCTATTTTCGTGGTCACAAGCTTTTTGTCAATTTTGAGCACGTCTACTGAATTTTCCACAGGCCATGGCTTTTACTTATTTAAGCTCATATTTTCTGTGGTTACTTCTTTTGTGCTCCTAAGTGAAGAATACATCTAAAAAAATAAAAGAAAAAAGTCAAATAATCCCAAAAAAACAATGACATCCCAAAAATAGAGAAAAAAGAGAGGGGCAAGAGTGGAACAATATCTAGAGGAGCACATAGAGAGCGCCATTTGAGATGTGTTTGCGGGTGCTAATTTCCGCCTTGTTCCTAATCATATTTCTACTATTCACATCACTTAATACATCTAGTACTTGGAAATTGAATAGGCTAGCAACTACGACAAGTACTCGGGATAATTATTTAGCTTTGCCGGGTTCAAAAAATTTTATTTCTGCCAAAAACTTGTTGCAAGATCCTATTTTCGTGGTCACAAGCTTTCTCTCAATTTTGAGCTCGTCTTCTGAATTTTCCACAGGCCACGCATTTCACCAATTTAAGCTCATATTTTATGTGGTTACTTATTTTGTGCTCCTAAGTGAAGAAAAAATATCAAAAAATAAAAAGAAAAAGTCAAAGAATTCCAAAAAAACAACGATAACCCAAAAATAGAGAAAAAAGAGAGGGGTAAAAGTGGATCAATATCTAGAGGAGCACATAGAGAGCGCCATTTGAGCTGTGTTTGCGTGTGCTGATTTTTGCCTTGTTCGTAACCATATTTCTGCTGTTCACATAGCTTCATACATCTGGTACTTGGAACATGAATAGGCCAGCAACTAAGACAAGTACTCAGGATACTTATTCAACTTTGCCGGGTTTAGAAAAATTTATTTTGGACAAAAACTGGCCACAAGATCCAATTTTCATGGTCACAAGCTTTTTGTCAATTTTGAGCTCGTCTTCTAAATTTTCCACACGCCACGCCTTTCACTTGTTTAAGCTCATATTTTCTGTGGTTACTTCTTTTGTGCTCCTAAGTGAAGAAAAAATATCAAAAAATAAAAAGAAAAAGTTAAAGAATCCCAAAAAAACAACGACATCCAAAAAATAGAGAAAAAAGAGAGGGGCAAGAGTGGATCAATATCTAGAGGAGCACATAGAGAGCGCCATTTGTGAATAGGCCAGCAACTAAGACAAGTACTCAGGATACTTATTCTGCTTTGTTGGGTTTAGAAAAATTTATTTTGGACAAAAACAGGCCACAAGATCCAATTTTCATGGTCACAAGCTTTTTGTCAATTTTGAGCTCGTCTTCTGAATTTTCCAAAGGCCACGCCTTTCACCAATTTAAGCTCATATTTTCTGTGGTTACTTGTTTTGTGCTCCTAAGTGAAGAAAAAATATCAAAAAATAAAAAGAAAAAGTTAAAGAATCCCAAAAAAACAATGACAGCCCAAAAATAGAGAAAAAAGAGAGAGGCAAAAGTGGAACAATATCTAGAGGAGCACATAAAGAGCGTCATTTGAGCTATGTTTGTGTGTGCTGATTTTTGCCTTGTTCGTAACCATATTTCTGTTGTTCACATCGCTTGATACATCTGGTACTTGGAACGTGAATAGGCCAGCAACTAAGACAAGTACTCAGGATACTTATTCAACTTTACCGGGTTCAGAAAAATTTAGTTTGGACAAAAACTGGCCACAAGATCCAATTTTCGTGGTCACAAGCTTTTTGTCAATTTTGAGCTCGTCTTCTGAATTTTCCACACGCCACGCCTTTCACTTGTTTAAGCTCATATTTTCTGTGGTTACTTCTTTTGTGCTCCTAAGTGAAGAAAAAATATCAAAAAATAAAAAGACAAAGTCAAATAATCCCCAAAAAACAACGATAGCCAAAAAATAGAGAAAATGAGAGGGGCAAAAGTGAAACAATATCTAGAGGAGCACATAGAGAGCGTCCTTTGAGCTATGTTTGCATGTGGTGATTTCCACCTTGTTCCTTACCATATTTCTATTATTCACATCAATTGATACTTCTGGTACTTGGAATGTGAATAGGTTAGCAACAAAGACAAGTACTCAGAATACATTTTCAGCTTTACCAGGTTCAAAAAAAAATTTTGGCCAAAAAGTAGTCAAAAGATCCTATTTTCTTGGTCACAAGCTTTTTGTCAGTTTTGGGCATGTCTTCTGAATTTTTCACAGGCCACTGCTTTCACTTGTTTAAGCTCATATTTTCTGTGGTTACTTCTTTTGTGCTCCTAAGTGAAGAATACATATATAAAAAATAAAAAGAAAAAGTCAAATAATCCCAAAAAACAACGACATCCCAAAAATAGAGAAAAAAGAGAGGGGCAAGAGTGGAACAATATCTAGAGGAGCACATAGAGAGCGCCATTTGAGCTGTGTTTGTGGGTGCTAATTTTCTGCCTTGTTCCTAATCATATTTCTACTATTCACATCACTTAATACATCTAGACTTGGAACATGAATAGGCTAACAACTAAGACAAGTACTCGGGATAATTATTCAGCTTTGCCGGGTTCAAAAAATTTTATTTTGGCCAAAATCTTGTTGCAAGATCCTATTTTTGTGGTCACAAGCTTTTTCTCAATTTTGAGCTCATCTTCTAAATTTTCCACAGGCCACACGTTTCACCAATTTAAGCTCATATTTTCTATGGTTACTTGTTTTGTGCTCCTAAGTGAAGAAGAAATATCAAAAAATAAAAAGAAAAAGTCAAAGAATCCCAAAAAAACAACGATAGCCCAAAAATAGAGAAAAAAGAGAGGGGCAAAAGTGGAACAATATCTAGAGAGCACATATTGAGCGCCATTTGAGCTATGTTTGCGTGTACTGATTTTTGCCTTGTTCGTAACCATATTTCTGATGTTCACATCGCTTGATACATCTAGTACTTGGAACATGAATAGGCCAGCATCTAAGACAAGTACTTGGGATACTTATTCAACTTTGCCGGGTTTAGAAAAATTTATTTTGGACAAAAACTGGCCACAAGATCCAATTTTCATGGTCACAAGCTTTTTGTCAATTTTGAGCTCGTCTTCTAAATTTTCCACACGCCACGCCTTTCACTTGTTTAAGCTCATATTTTCTGTGGTTACTTCTTTTGTGCTCCTAAGTGAAGAAAAAATATCAAAAAATAAAAAGAAAAAGTTAAAGAATCCCAAAAAAACAATGACATCCAAAAAATAGAGAAAAAAGAGAGGGGCAAGAGTGGATCAATATCTAGAGGAGCACATAGAGAGCACCATTTGTGAATAGGCCAGCAACTAAGACAAGTACTCAGGATACTTATTCTGCTTTGTCGGGTTTAGAAAAATTTATTTTCGACAAAAACTGGCCACAAGATCCAATTTTCATGGTCACAAGCTTTTTGTCAATTTGGAGCTCGTCTTCTGAATTTTCCAAAGGCCACGCCTTTCACTTGTTTAAGCTCATATTTTCTGTGGTTACTTCTTTTGTGCTCCTAAGAGAAGAAAAAATATCAAAAAATAAAAAGAAAAAGTCAAAGAATCCCAAAAAAAACAACAACAGCCCAAAAATAGAGAAAAATGAGAGGGGCAAAAGTGAAACAATATCTAGAGGAGCACATAGAGAGTGCCATTTAAGCTATGTTTGCATGTGCTAATTTCTGCCTTATTCCTAACCATATTTTTGCTGTTCACATCACTTGATACATCTAGTACTTGGAACGTGAATAGGCCAGCAACTAAGACAAGTACTCGGGATACATTTTCAGCTTTACCAGGTTTAGAAAATTTTATTTTGGCTAAAAACTGGTCACAAGATCCTATTTTCGTGGTCACAAGCTTTTTGTCAATTTTGAGCACGTCTACTGAATTTTCCACAGGCCATGGCTTTTACTTATTTAAGCTCATATTTTCTGTGGTTACTTCTTTTGTGCTCCTAAGTGAAGAATACATCTAAAAAAATAAAAGAAAAAAGTCAAATAATCCCCAAAAAACAATGACATCCCAAAAATAGAGAAAAAAGAGAGGGGCAAGAGTGGAATAATATCTAGAGGAGCACATAGAGAGCGCCATTTGAGATGTGTTTGCGGGTGCTAATTTCCGCCTTGTTCCTAATCATATTTCTACTATTCACATCACTTAATACATCTAGTACTTGGAAATTGAATAGGCTAGCAACTAAGACAAGTACTCGGGATAATTATTCAGCTTTGCCGGGTTCAAAAAATTTTATTTCAGCCAAAAACTTGTTGCAAGATCCTATTTTTGTGGTCACAAGCTTTTTCTCAATTTTGAGCTCGTCTTCTGAATTTTCCACAGGCCACGCATTTCACCAATTTAAGCTCATATTTTATGTGGTTACTTATTTTGTGCTCCTAAGTGAAGAAAAAAATATCAAAAAATAAAAAGAAAAAGTCAAAGAATTCCAAAAAAACAACGATAACCCAAAAATAGAGAAAAAAGAGAGGGGTAAAAGTGGATCAATATCTAGAGGAGCACATAGAGAGCGCCATTTGAGCTGTGTTTGCGTGTGCTGATTTTTGCCTTGTTCGTAACCATATTTCTGCTGTTCACATAGCTTCATACATCTGGTACTTGGAACATGAATAGGCCAGCAACTAAGACAAGTACTCAGGATACTTATTCAACTTTGCCGGGTTTAGAAAAATTTATTTTGGACAAAAACTGGCCACAAGATCCAATTTTCATGGTCACAAGCTTTTTGTCAATTTTGAGCTCGTCTTCTAAATTTTCCACACGCCACGCCTTTCACTTGTTTAAGCTCATATTTTCTGTGGTTACTTCTTTTGTGCTCCTAAGTGAAGAAAAAATATCAAAAAATAAAAAGAAAAAGTTAAAGAATCCCAAAAAAACAACGACATCCAAAAAATAGAGAAAAAAGAGAGGGGCAAGAGTGGATCAATATCTAGAGGAGCACATAGAGAGCGCCATTTGTGAATAGGCCAGCAACTAAGACAAGTACTCAGGATACTTATTCTGCTTTGTCGGGTTTAGAAAAATTTATTTTGGATAAAAACAGGCCACAAGATCCAATTTTCATGGTCACAAGCTTTTTGTCAATTTTGAGCTTGTCTTCTGAATTTTCCAAAGGCCACGCCTTTCACTTGTTTAAGCTCATATTTTCTGTGGTTACTTCTTTTGTGCTCCTAAGAGAAGAAAAAATATCAAAAAATAAAAAGAAAAAGTCAAAGAATCCCAAAAAACAACAACAGCCCAAAAATAGAGAAAAATGAGAGGGGCAAAAGTGAAACAATATCTAGAGGAGCACATAGAGAGCGCCATTTAAGCTATGTTTGCATGTGCTAATTTCTGCCTTATTCCTATCCATATTTTTGCTGTTCACATCACTTGATACATCTAGTACTTGGAATGTGAATAGGCCAGCAACTAAGACAAGTACTCAGAATACTTATTCAGCTTTGCCGGGTTTAGAAAAATTTATTTTGGACAAAAACTTGCCATAAGATCCAATTTTCGTGGTCATAAGCTTTTTGTCAATTTTGAGCTCATCTTCTGAATTTTCCACAGGCCACACCTTTCACTTGTTTAAGCTCATATTTTCTGTGGTTACTTCTTTTGTGCTCCTAAGTGAAGAAAAAATATCAAAAAATAAAAATAAAAAGTCAAAGAATCCCAAAAAAACAACGACAGCCCAAAAATAGTGAAAAAAGAGAAGCAAAAGTGGAACAATATCTAGAGGAGCACATAGAGAGCGCCATTTGAGCTGTGTTTGCGTGTGCTGATTTTTGCTTTGTTCGTAACTATATTTCTGCTATTCACATCGCTTGATGCATTTGGTACTTGGAACATGAATAGGCCAGCAACTAAGACAAGTACTCGGGATACTTATTCAGCTTTGCCGGGTTCAGAAAAATTTATTTTGGACAAAAACTGGTTACAAGATCCAATTTTTTTGGTCACAAGCTTTTTGTTAATTTTGAGCTCATCTTCTGAATTTTCCACAGGCCGTGCCTTTTACTTGTTTGAGCTCATATTTTCTGTGGTTACTTCTTTTATGCTCCTAAGTGAAGAAAAAATATCAAAAAATAAAAAGAAAAAGTCAAAGAATCCCAAAAAAACAATGACAGCCCAAAAATATAGAAAAAAGAGAGGGGCAAAAGTGGAACAATATCTAGATGAGCACATAGAGAGCGCCATTTGAGTTGTGTTTGCGTGTGCTAATTTCTGCCTTGTTCCTAATCATATTTCTACTGTTCACATCACTTGATACATCTAGTACTTGGAACTTGAATAGGCCAGCAACTAAGACAAGTACTCAGGATAATTATTCAGCTTTGCCATGTTCAAAAAATTTTATTTTGGCCAAAAACTTATCGCAAGATCCTATTTTCATAGTCACAATCTTTTTGTCAATTTTGAGCTCATCTTCTGAATTTTCCATAGGCCACGCCTTTCACCAATTTAAGCTCATATTTTCTATGGTTACTTCTTTTGTGCTCCTAAGTGAAGAAAAAATATCAAAAAATAAAGAGAAAAAGTCAAAGAATCCCAAAAAAACAACGACAGCCCAAAAATAGAGAAAAAGAGGGGCAAAAGTGGAACAATATCTAGAGGAGCACATAGAGAGCACCATTTGAACTGTGTTTGCATGTGCTGATTTCTGCCTTGTTCATAACCATATTTCTCCTATTCACATCGCTTGATACATCTGGTACTTGGAACATGAATAGGCCAGCAACTAAGACAAGTACTCAGAATACTTATTCAGCTTTGCTAGGTTCGGAAAAATTTATTTTGGACAAAAATTGGCCACAAGATCCTATTTTGTGGTCACAAGCTTTTTGTCAATTTTGAGCATGTCTTCTGAATTTTCCACAAGCCACGCCTTTCACCAATTTAAGCTCATATTTTCTATGGTTATTTCTTTTGTGCTCCTACGTGGAGAAAAAATATAAAAAAAGAAAAAGAAAAAGTCAAAGAATCCCAAAAAAATGACAACGCAAAAATATAGAAAAATGAGAGGGGCAAAAGTGGAACAATATCTAGAGGAGCACATAGAGAGCACCATTTGAGCTATGTTTGCGTGTGTTGATTTCCGCTTTGTTCGTAACCATATTTCTGTTATTCACATCAATTGATACATCTGGTACTTAGAATGTGAATAGGTCAGTAACAAAGACAAGTACTTAGGATACATTTTTAGCTTTACCAGGTTCAAAAAAAATTTTGGCTTAAAAGTGGTCATAAGATCCTATTTTCTTGGTCATAAGCTTTTTGTCAATTTTGAGCATGTCTTCTAAATTTTCCACAGGCCACAACTTTCACTTGTTTAAGCTCATAATTTCTGTGGTTACTCGTTTAGTGCTCCTAAGTGAAGAAAAAATATCAAAAAAATAAAAAGAAAAAGTCAAAGAATCCCAAAAAAACAACGACATCCCAAAAATAGAGAAGAAAGAGGGGCAAAAGTGGATCAATATCTAGAGGAGCACATAGAGAGCGGCATTTGAGCTATGTTTGCGTGTGCTAATTTTTGCCTTGTTCCCAACCATATTTCTGCTGTTCACATTACTTAATACATCTGCTACTTGGAACGTGAAAAGGCCAGCAACTAAGACAAGTACTCGGGATACATTTTTAGCTTTACCGGGTTCGAAAAATTTTATTTTGGCCAAAACCTGGTCACAAGATCCTATTTTCGTGGTCACAAGCTTTTTGTCAATTTTGAGCATGTCTTCTGAATTTTCTACCGGCCATGGTTTTTACTTGTTTAAGCTCATATTTTATGTGGATGCTTCTTTTGTGCTCCTAAGTGAAGAATACATATAAAAAAATAAAAAGAAAAAGTCAAATAATCCCAAAAAAACAATGACATCCCAAAAATAGAGAAAAAAGTGAGGGGCAAGATTGGAACAATATCTAGAGGAGCACATAGAGAGCGTCATTTGAGCTGTGTTTACATGTGCTAATTTTTGCCTTATTCCTAACCATATTTCTGCTATTCACATCACTTGATACATCTGGTACTTAGAACGTGAATAGGCTAGCAACTAAGACAAGTACTTAGAATACTTATTCAGCTTTGCTGGGTTCGGAAAAATTTCTTTTGGACAAAAATTGGCCACAAGATCCTATTTTTGTGGTCACAAGCTTTTTGTCAATTTTGAGCACGTCTTCTAAATTTTCCACAGGCCACGCCTTTCTCCAATTTAAGCTCATATTTTCTGTGGTTACTTCTTTTGTGCTCCTAAGTGAAGAAAAAATATCAAAAAATAAAAAGAAAAAGTCAAAGAATCCCAAAAAACAATAACAGCCCAAAAATAGAGAAAAAAGAGAGGGGCAAAAGTAGAACAATATCTAGAGGAGCACATAGAGAGCGCCATTTGTGCTGTGTTTGCGTGTGTCTAAATTTCTACCTGTTCCTAATTATATTTTTACTATTCACTCACTTGATATATCTGGTTACTTTGGAACTTGAATAGGCACCAGCAACTAAGACAAGTACTCGGATACTTAT
>NC_089597.1:69943033-70110743 GCF_019320115.1 Miscanthus floridulus | reverse complement strand
ATTCTTGGACTTTATTCTTTTTATGTTTGATATTTTTCTTAATTAGGACACAAAAGAAGTAGTAACCACAGAAAATATGAGCTTAAATAAGTGGAAAGGCGTGGCCTTATGGAAAAATTTAGAAGACGTGCTCAAAATTAACAAAAAAGCTTGTGCCACAAAATAGGATCTGCAACCAGTTTTTGGCAAAAATAAAATTTTTTGAACCTAGCAAAGCTGAATAATTATCCCGATGGTACTTAGTTTGATCTGTATGCTGTGGCCTTTCAAGTTCAGTACTAGATGTATCAAGTGATGTGAACAATAGAAATATGATTATGAACAAGGCAGAAATTAGCACCCGTAAACACAGCTCAAATGGCGCTCTTTATGTGCTCCTCTAGATATTGTTCCACTCTTGCCCCTCTCTTTTTTCTCTATTTTTGGGATGTCATTATTTTTTTGGGATTATTTGACTTTTTCTTTTGATTTTTTTTTATATTTATTCTTTACTTAGGAGCACAAAAGAAGTAACCACAGAAAATATGAGCTTAAATAGTAAAAGGCATGGCCTGTGGAAAATTCAGAAGATGTGCTCAAAATTGACAAAAAGCTTGTGACCACAAAAATAGGATCTTATGGCCAGTTTTTTTGTCCAAATAATTTTTTCTAAACCCGGCAAAGCTGAATAAGTATTCCGAGTACTTGTCTTAGTTGCTGGCCCATTCATGTTCTAAATACCAAATGTATCGTGTGATGTGAACAGCAAGACATGTTATGAGGAATAAGACAGAAATCAGCACACGCTAACATAGCTCAAATGGACGCTCTCTATGTGCTCCGCTAGATATTGTTCCACTTTTGCCCCTCTCTTTTTTCTCTATTTTTGGGCTGTCGTTGTTTTTTGGGATTCTTTGACTTTTTCTTTTTATTTTTTGATATTTTTTCTTCACTTAGGAGCACAAAAGAAGTAACCACATAAATTATGAGCATAAATTGGTGAAAGGTTGGCCTATGGAAAATTCTGAAGATGTGCTCAAAATTGACAAAAAGCTTGTGACAACAAAAATAGGATCCTGTGGCCAGTTTTTGTCCAAAATAAATTTTTTCGAACCCAGTAAAGCTAAATAAGTATTCTGAGTACTTGTCTTAGTTGCTGGCCTATTCATGTTCCAAGTACCAGATGTATCAAGTGATGTGAACAGCAGAAATATGGTTAGGAACAAGGCGGAAATTAGCACACACAAACACAGCTCAAATGGCGCTCTCTATGTGCTCCTCTAGATATTGTTCCACTCTTGCCCCTCTCTTTTTTCTCTATTTTTTGGATATCGTTGTTTTTTTTGGGATTATTTGACTTTTTCTTTTTATTTTTTATATGTATTCTTCACTTAGGAGCACAAAAGAAATAACCACAGAAAATATGAGCTTAAACAAGTAAAAGCCATGGGCTGTGGAAAATTTAGAAGACATACTCAAAATTGACAAAAAGCTTATGACCACAAAAATAGGATCTTGTAACCAGTTTTTGGCCAAAATAAAATTATCCGAACCTGGTAAGCTGAAAATGTATCCTGAGTACTTGTCTTAGTTGCTGGCCTATTCAGGTTCCAAGTACCAGATGTATCATGTGATGTGAACAGCAGAAATATGGTTAGGAACAAGGCAGAAATTAGCACATACAAACAAAGCTCAAATGACGCTCTCTATGTGCTCCTCTAGATATTGTTCCACTCTTGCCCCTCTCTTTTTTCTCTATTTTTTAGATATCATTGTTTTTTTGGGATATTTGACTTTTTCTTTTTATTTTTTATATGTATTCTTCACTTAGGAGCACAAAAGAAGTAACCACAGAAAATATGAGCTTAAACAAGTAAAAGCCATGGCCTATGGAAAATTCAGAAGACGTGCTCAAAATTGACAAAAAGCTTGTGACACAAAAATAGGATCTTGTGAACAATTTTTGGCCAAAATAAAATTTTCCAAACCTGGTAAAGCTGAAAATGTATCCCGAGTACTTGTCTTAGTTGCTAGCCTATTCATGTTCCAAGTACTAGATGTATTAAGTGATATGAACAGCAGAAATATGGTTGGGAACAAGGCGAAAATCAGCACATGCAAACACAGCACAAATGTCGCTCTCTATGTGCTCCTCTAGATATTGATCCACTTTTGCCCCTCTTTCTTCTCTATTTTTGGGATGTCGTTGCTTTTTTGGGATTCTTTGCCTTTTTTTATTTTTTGATATTTTTTCTTCACTTAGGAGCACTAAAGAAGTAACCACAGAAAATATGAGCTTAAACAAGTGAAAGCCGTGGCCTGTGGAAAATTTAGAAGACATGCTCAAAATTGACAAAAAGCTTGTGACCAAGAAAATAGGATCTTATGACCACTTTTTGGCCAAAATTTTTTTTGAACCTGGTAAAGTTAAAAATATATCCCGAGTACTTGTCTTAGTTGCTGACCTATTCACATTCCAAGTACCAGATGTATCAATTGATGTGAACAACAGAAATATGGTAAGGAACAAGGCGGAAATCAGCACATGCAAACATAGCTCAAATGGCGCTCTCTATGTGCTCCTCTAGATATTGTTTCACTTTTGCCCCTCTCATTTTTCTCTATTTTTGGGCTGTCGTTGTTTTTTTGGGATTCTTTGACTTTTTCTTTTTATTTTTTGATATTTTTTCTTCACTTAGGAGCACAAAAGAAGTAACCACAGAAAATATGAGCTTAAACAAGTGAAAGGCATGGCCTGTGGAAAATTTAGAAGACGAGCTCAAAATTAACAAAAAGCTTGTGACCACAAAAATTGGATCTTGTGGCTAGTTTTTGTCCAAAATAAATTTTTCTGAACCCGGCAAAGCTGAATAAGTATCCTGAGTACTTGTCTTAGTTGCTGGCCTATTTATGTTCCAAGTACTAGATGTATCAAGCGATGTGAATCATAGAAATATGGTTATGAACAAGGCAGAAATCAGCACACGCAAACATAGCTCAAATGGCGCTCTCTATGTGCTCTGCTAGATATTGTTCCACTTTTGCCCCTCTCTTTTTTCTCTATTTTTGGGTTGTCGTTGTTTTTTTGGGATCCTTTGACTTTTTCTTTTTCTTTTTTGATATTTTTTCTTCACTTAGGAGCATAAAAGAAGTAACCACAGAAATTATGAGCTTAAATTGGTGAAAGGCGTGGCCTGTGGAAAATTCAAAAGATGTGCTCAAATTGAAAAAAGCTTGTGACAACAAAAATAGGATCCTATGGCCAGTTTTTGTCCAAAATAAATTTTTTCGAACCCAATAAAGCTGAATAAGTATTCCTAGTACTTGTCTTAGTTGCTGGCCTATTCACGTTCCAAGTACCAGATGTATCAAGTGATGTGAACAGCAGAAATATGGTTAGGAACAAGGCAGAAATTAGCACACACAAACACAACTCAAATGGCGCTCTCTATGTGCTCCTCTAGATATTGTTCCACTCTTGCCCCTCTCTTTTTTCTCTATTTTTTGGATATCGTTGTTTTTTTAGGATTAATTGACTTTTTTCTTTTTATTTTTTTATATGTATTCTTCACTTAGGAGCACAAAAGAAATAACCACAGAAAATATGAGCTTAAACAAGTAAAAGCCATGGCCTATGGAAAATTCAGAAGACGTGCTCAAAATTGACAAAAAGCTTGTGACCACGAAAATAGGATCTTGTAACCAGTTTTTGGCCAAAATAAAATTTTCTGAACCTGGTAAAGATGAAAATGTATCCCGAGTACTTGTCTTAGTTGCTGGCCTATTCACGTTCCAAGTACCAGATGTATCATGTGATGTGAACAGCAAAAATATGGTTAGGAACAAGGCGGAAATTAGCACACGCAAACATAGCTCAAATGGCGCTCTCTATGTGCTCCTCTAGATATTATTCCACTCTTGCCCCTCTCTTTTTTCTCTATTTTTTAGATATTGTTGTTTTTTGGGATTATTTGACATTTTCTTTTGATTTTTTTATATTTATTCTTCACTTAGGAGCACAAAAGAAGTAACCATAGAAAATATGAGCTTAAACAAGTAAAAGCCATGGCCTATGGAAAATTCAGAAGACGTGCTCAAAATTGACAAAAAGCTTGTGACCACGAATATTGGATCTTGTAACCTGTTTTTGGCCAAAATAAAATTTTCTGAACCTGGTAAAGCTAAAAATGTATCCCGAGTACTTGTCTTAGTTGCTGGCCTATTCACATTCCAAGTACCAGATGTATCATGTGATGTGAACAGCAAAAATATGGTTAGGAACAAGGCAGAAATTAGCACACGCAAACATAGCTCAAATGGCGCTCTCTATGTGCTCCTCTAGATATTGTTCCACTCTTGCCCCTCTCTTTTTCTGTATTTTTTAGATATTGTTGTTTTTTTTTGGGATTATTTGACTTTTTCTTTTTATTTTTTTATATGTATTCTTCACTTAGGAGCACAAAAGACGTAACCAAAAAAAATATGAGCTTAAACAAGTAAAAGTCATGGCCCGTGGAAAATTCAGAAGACGTGCTCAAAATTGACAAAAAGCTTGTGACACGAAAATAGGATCTTGTGAACAATTTTTGGCCAAAATAAAATTTTCCAAACCTGGTAAAGCTGAAAATGTATCCCGAGTACTTGTCTTAGTTGCTGGCCTATTCACGTTCTAAGTACTAGATGTATTAAGTGATATGAACAGCAGAAATATGGTTGGGAACAAGGCAAAAATCCGCACACGCAAACACAACACAAATGTCGCTCTCTATGTGCTCCTCTAGATATTGATCCACTTTTGCCCCTCTTTCATCTCTATTTTTGGGATGTCGTTGTTTTTTTTGGATTCTTTGCCTTTTTCTTTTTATTTTTTTGATATTTTTTCTTCACTTAGGAGCACTAAAGAAGTAACCACAGAAAATATGAGCTTAAACAAGTGAAAGCCGTGGCCTATGGAAAATTCAGAAGACATGCTCAAAATTGACAAAAAGCTTGTGACCAGGAAAATAGAATCTTATGACCACTTTTTGGCCAAAATTTTTTTTTGAACCTGGTAAAGCTGAAAATATATCCCAAGTACTTGTCTTAGTTGCTGACCTATTCACATTCCAAGTACCAGATGTATCAATTGATGTGAATAATAGAAATATGGTGAGGAAGAAGGCAGAAATCAGCACACGCAAACACAGCTCAAATGGCGCTCTCTATGTGCTCCTCTAGATATTGTTCCACTTTTGCCCCTCTTTTTTCTCTATTTTTGGGCTGTCATTGTTTTTTGGGATTCTTTGACTTTTTCATTTTATTTTTTGATATTTTTTCTTCACTTAGGAGCACAAAAGAAGTAACCACAGAAAATATGAGCTTAAACAAGTGAAAGGCGTGGCCTGTGGAAAATTTAGAAGACGAGCTCAAAATTAACAAAAAGCTTGTGACCACGAAAATTACATATTGTGGCTAGTTTTTGTCCAAAATAAATTTTTTTGAACCCGGCAAAGCTGAATAAGTATCCCAAGTACTTGTCTTAGTTGCTGGCCTATTCATGTTCCAAGTACCAGATGTATCAAGCAATGTGAATCACAGAAATATGGTTACAAACAAGGCAGAAATCAGCACACGCAAACATAGCTCAAATGGCGCTCTTTATGTGCTCCTCTAGATATTGTTCCACTTTTGCCCCTCTCTTTTTTCTCTATTTTTGGGCCGTTGTTGTTTTTTTGGGATTCTTTGACTTTTTCTTTTTATTTTTTGATATTTTTTCTTCACTTAGGAGCACAAAAGAAGTAACCACAGAAATTATGAGCTTAAATTGGTAAAAGGCGTGGCCTGTGGAAAATTCAGAAGATGTGCTCAAAATTGACAAAAAGCTTATGACAACAAAAATAGGATCCTGTGGCCAGTTTTTGTCCAAAATAATTTTTTTCGAACCCAGTAAAGCTGAATAAGTATTCCGAGTAGTACTTGTCTTAGTTGCTGGCCTATTCACGTTCCAAGTACCAGATGTATCAAGTGATGTCAACAGAAGAAATATGGTTAGGAACAAGGCGGAAATTAGCGCACGCAAACACAGCTCAAATAGCGCTCTCTATGTGCTCCTCTAGATATTATTCTACTCTTGTCCCTCTCTTTTTTCTCTATTTTTTGGATATCATTGTTTTTTTGGGATTATTTGACTTTTTCTTTTTATTTTTTTATATGTATTCTTCACTTAGGAGCACAAAAGAAATAACCACAGAAAATATGAGCTTAAACAAGTAAAAGCCATGGCCTGTGGAAAATTCAGAAGACATGCTCAAAATTAACAAAAAGCTTTTAACCACGAAAATAGGATCTTGTAACCAGTTTTTGGCCAAAATAAAATTTTCAAAACCTGGTAAAGCTAAAAATGTATCCCAAGTACTTGTCTTAGTTGCTGGCCTATTCACGTTCCAAGTACCAGATGTATCATGTGATGTGAACAGCAGAAATATGGTTAGGAACAAGGTGGAAATTTGCACACACAAACATAGCTCAAATGGCGCTCTCTATGTGCTCCTCTAGATATTGTTCCACTCTTACCCCTCTCTTTTTTCTCTATTTTTTAGATATCGTTGTTTTTTTTGGATTATTGGACTTTTTCTTTTTATTTTTTTATATGTATTCTTCACTTAGGAGCACAAAAGAAGTAACCACAGAAAATATGAGCTTAAACAAGTAAAAGCCATGGCTCGTGGAAAATTCAGAAGACATGCTCAAAATTGACAAAAAGCTTGTGACATGAAAATAGGATCTTGTGAATAATTTTTGGCCAAAATAAAATTTTTCGAACTTGGTAAAGCTGAAAATGTATCTCGAGTACTTGTCTTAGTTGCTGGCCTATTCACGTTCCAAGTACCAGATGTATCCTGTGATGTGAACAGCAAAAATATGATTAGGAACAAGGCAGAAATCAGCACACGCAAACATAGCTCAAATGGCACTCTCTATGTGCTCCTCTAGATATTATTTCACTTTTGCCCCTCTCATTTTTCTATATTTTTGGGCTGTCATTGTTTTTTGAGATTCTTTGACTTTTTCTTTTTATTTTTTGATATCTTTTCTTCACTTAGGAGCACAAAAGAAGTAACCACAGAAAATATGAGCTTAAACAAGTGAAAGGCGTGGCCTGTGGAAAATTCAGAAGACAAGCTCAAAATTGACAAAAACCTTGTCACCACGAAAATAGGATCTTGCGACAAGTTTTTGGCCAAAATAAAATTTTTTGAACCCAGCAAAGCTAAATAAGTATCCCGAGTACTTGTCTTAGTTGCTGGCCTATTCACATTCCAAGTACCAGATGTATCAAGCAATGTGAATAGCAGAAATATGGTTACGAACAAGGCAGAAATTAGCACACGCAAACACAGCTCAAATGGCGCTCTCTATGTGCTCCTCTTGATATTGTTCTACTTTCGCCCCTCTCTTTTTTCTCTATTTTTGGGCTGTCGTTGTTTTTTGGATACTTTGACTTTTTCTTTTTATTTTTTATATCTTTTCTTCACTTAGGAGCACAAAAGAAGTAACCATAGAAAATATGAGCTTAAACAAGTGAAAGGGGTGGCCTGTGGAAAATTCAAAAGACGAGCTCAAAATTGACAAAAAGCTTGTGACCACGAAAATAGGATCTTACGACAAGTTTTTGGCCAAAATAAAATTTTTCGAACCTGGCAAAGCTAAATAAGTATTCCGAGTACTTGTCTTAGTTGCTGGCCGATTCATGTTCTAAGCACCAGATGTATCAAGTGATGTGAACAGCAGAAATATGGTTTAGAACATGTCGGAAATTAGCACACGCAAACACAGCTCAAATGGCGCTCTCTATGTGCTCTTCTAGATATTGTTCCACTCTTGCCCTTCTCTTTTTTCTCTATTTTTTGGATGTCATTGTTTTTTTTGGGATTATTTGACTTTTTCTTTTTATTTTTTCATATTTATTCTTCAATTAGGAGCACAAAAGAAGTAACCACAGAAAATATGAGCTTAAACTAGTGAAAGCTGTGGCCTGTGGAAAATTCAGAAGACATGCTCAAAATTGATAAAAAGCTTATGACCAAGAAAATAGGATCTTATGACCACTTTTTGGCCGAATTTTTTTTGAACCTAGTAAAGCTAAAAATGTATCCCGAGTACTTGTCTTAGTTGCTGACCTATTCACATTCCAAGTACTAGAAGTATCAATTGAAGTGAACAACAGAAATATGGTAAGGAACAAGGTGGAAATCAGCACATGCAAACATAGCTCAAATGGCGCTCTCTATGTGTGCTCCTCTAGATATTGTTTCACTTTTGCCCCTCTCATTTTCTCTATTTTAGGGATGTCGTTGTTTTTTGGGGATTCTTGGACTTTATTCTTTTTATGTTTTGATATTTTTCTTCACTTAGGAGCACAAAAGAAGTAACCATAGAAAATATGAGCTTAAATTGGTGAAAGGCGTGGCCTGTGGAAAATTCAGAAGATGTGCTCAAAATTGACAAAAAGCTTGTGACCATGAAGATAGGATCTTGTGGCCAGTTTTTTGTCCAAAATAAATTTTTCCGAACCTGGCAAAGCTAAATAAGTATTCCGAGTACTTGTCTTAGTTGCTGGCCGATTCATGTTCTAAGCACCAGATGTATCAAGTGATGTGAACAGCAGAAATATGGTTTAGAACAAGTCGGAAATTAGCACACGCAAACACAGCTCAACTGGCGCTCTCTATGTGCTCTTCTAGATATTGTTCCACTCTTGCCCCTCTCTTTTTTCTCTATTTTTGGGATGTCATTGTTTTTTTTGGGATTATTTGACTTTTTCTTTTTATTTTTTTATATTTATTCTTCAATTAGGAGCACAAAAGAAGTAACCACAGAAAATATGAGCTTAAACTAGTGAAAGCCATGGCCTGTGGAAAATTCAGAAGACATGCTCAAAATTGATAAAAAGCTTGTGACCAAGAAAATAGGATCTCATGACCACTTTTTGGCCGAATTTTTTTTGAACCTAGTAAAGCTAAAAATGTATCCCGAGTACTTGTCTTAGTTGCTGACCTATTCACATTCCAAGTACTAGAAGTATCAATTGAAGTGAACAACAGAAATATGGTAAGGAACAAGGTGGAAATCAGCACATGCAAACATAACTCAAATGGCGCTCTCTATGTGTGCTCCTCTAGATATTGTTTCACTTTTGCCCCTCTCATTTTCTCTATTTTAGGGATGTCGTTGTTTTTTGGGGATTCTTGGACTTTATTCTTTTTATGTTTTGATATTTTTCTTCACTTAGGAGCACAAAAGAAGTAACCACAGAAAATATGAGCTTAAATTGGTGAAAGGCGTGGCCTGTGGAAAATTCAGAAGACATGCTCAAAATTGATAAAAAGCTTGTGACCAAGAAAATAGGATCTTATGACCACTTTTTGGCCAAATTTTTTTTTGAACCTGGTAAAGCTGAAAATGTATCCCGAGTACTTGTCTTAGTTGCTAACCTATTCACATTCCAAGTACTAGAAGTATCAATTGATGTGAACAACAGAAATATGGTAAGGAACAAGGTGGAAATTAGCACATGCAAACATAGCTCAAATGAAGCTCTCTATGTGCTCCTCTAGATATTGTTTCACTTTTGCCCCTCTCATTTTCTCTATTTTAGGGATGTCGTTGTTTTTTGGGGATTCTTGGACTTTATTCTTTTTATGTTTTGATATTTTTCTTCACTTAGGAGCACAAAAGAAGTAACCACAGAAAATATGAGCTTAAACAAGTGAAAGGCGTGGCCTATGGAAAATTCAGAAGACGTGCTCAAAATTGACAAAAAAGCTTGTGACCACGAAAATAGGATCTTGCGACCAGTTTTTGGCAAAAATAAAATTTTTTGAACCTAGCAAAGCTGAATAATTATCCCGAGTACTTGTCTTAGTTGCTGGCCTATTCAAGTTCCAAGTACTAGATGTATCAAGTGATGTGAACAATAGAAATATGATTATGAACAAGGCAGAAATTAGCACCCGTAAACATAGCTCAAATGGCGCTCTCTATGTGCTCCTCTAGATATTGTTCCACTCTTGCCCCTCTCTTTTTTCTCTATTTTTGGGATGTCATTATTTTTTTGGGATTATTTGACTTTTTCTTTTGATTTTTTTTATTTTTATTCTTCACTTAGGAGCACAAAAGAAGTAACCACAGAAAATATGAGCTTAAATTAGTAAAAGGCATGGCCTATGGAAAATTCAGAAGATGTGCTCAAAATTGACAAAAAGCTTGTGACCACAAAAATAGGATCTTATGGCCAGTTTTTTGTCCAAAATAATTTTTTCTGAACCCGGCAAAGCTGAATAAGTATTCCGAGTACTTGTCTTAGTTGCTGGCCTATTCATGTTCTAAGCACCAAATGTATCAAGTGATGTGAACAACAGAAATATGGTTTGGAACAAGTCAGAAATTAGCACATGCAAACACAGCTCAAATGGCGCTCTCTATGTGCTCCTCTAGATATTGTTCCACTCTTGCCCCTCTCTTTTTTCTCTATTTTTGGGATGTCATTATTTTTTTGGGGATTATTTGACTTTTATCTTTTTATTTTTTTATATTTGTTCTTCAATTAGGAGCACAAAAGAAGTAACCACAGAAAATATGAGCTTAAACTAGTGAAAGCCATGGCCTGTGGAAAATTCAGAAGACATGCTCAAAATTGACAAAAAGCTTATGACCAAGAAAATAGGATCTTATGACCACTTTTTGGCCAAAATTTTTTTTTGAACCTGGTAAAGCTGAAAATGTATCCTGAGTACTTGTCTTAGTCGCTGACCTATTCACATTCCAAGTACCAGAAGTATCAATTGATGTGAACAACAGAAATATGGTAAGGAACAAGGTGGAAATCAGCATATGCAAATATAGCTCAAATAGCGCTCTCTATGTGTGCTCCTCTAGATATTGTTTCACTTTTGCCCCTCTCATTTTCTCTATTTTAGGGATGTCATTGTTTTTTGGGGATTCTTGGACTTTATTCTTTTTATTTTTTGATATTTTTTCTTCACTTAGGAGCATAAAAGAAGTAACCACAAAAAATATAAGGTTAAACAAGTGAAAGGCGTGGCCTATGGAAAATTCAGAAGACAAGCTCAAAATTGACAAAAAGCTTGTGACCACGAAAATTGGATCTTGTGGCTAGTTTTTGTCCAAAATAAATTTTTCTAAACCCGACAAAGCTGAATAAGTATCTCGAGTACTTGTCTTAGTTGCTGGCCTATTCAGGTTCTAAGTACCAGATGCATCAAGCGATGTGAACAATAGAAATATGGTTACGAACAAGGCAGAAATCAGCACATGCAAACATAGCTCAAATGGCACTCTCTATGTGCTCCTCTAGATATTGTTCCACTTTTGCCCCTCTCTTTTTTCTCTATTTTTGGGCAGTTGTTGTTTTTTTGGGATTCTTTGACTTTTTCTTTTTATTTTTTGATATTTTGCCGTCACTTAGGAGCACAAAAGAAGTAACCATAGAAAATATGAGCTTAAATTGGTGAAAGGCATGGCCTGTGGAAAATTCAGAAGACGAGCTCAAAATTGACAGAAAGCTTGTGACCACGAAAATAGGATCTTGCGACAAGTTTTTGGCCAAAATAAAATTTTTTTAACCCGGCAAAGCTGAATAATTATCCCAAGTACTTGTCTTAGTTGCTGGCCTATTCAAGTTCCAAGTACTAGATGTATCAAGTGATGTGAACAGTACAAATATGATTAGGAACAAGGCGGAAATTAGCACCCGCAAACATAACTCAAATGACGCTCTCTACGTGCTCCTCTAGATATTGTTCTACTTTTGCCCCTCTCTTTTTTCTCTATTTTTGGGCTATCATTATTTTTTGGGATTCTTTGACTTTTTCTTTTTATTTTTTGAAATGTTTTCTTCACTTAGGAGCACAAAAGCAGTAACCACAGAAAATATAAGCTTAAATTGGTGAAAGGCATGGCCCGTGGAAAATTCAGAAGACGTGCTCAAAATTGACAAAAAGCTTGTGACCACGAAAATAGGATCTTGTGACCAGTTTTTGGCCAAAATAAAATTTTCCAAACCTGGTAAAGCTAAAAATGTATCCTGAGTACTTGTCTTAGTTGCTGGCCTATTCACGTTCTAAGTACCAGATGTATCAAGTGATGTGAATAGCAGAAATATGGTTATGAACAAGGTGGAAATCAGAATAGGCAAACACAGCTCAAATGGCGCTCTCTATGTGCTCCTCTAGATATTGTTCCACTCTTACCCCTCTCTGTTTTCTCTATTTTTGGGATGTCATTATTTTTTTGGGATTATTTGACTTTTTCTTTTGATTTTTTTATATTTATTCTTCACTTAGGAGCATAAAAGAAGTAACCACAGAAAATATGAGCTTACATTGGTGAAAGGCATGGCCTGTGGAAAATTCAGAAGATGTGCTCAAAATTGACAAAAAGCTTGTGACCACGAAAATAGGATCTTAAGGCCAGTTTTTTGTTCAAAATAATTTTTCTAAACCCGGCAAAGCTGAATAAGTATCTCGAGTACTTGTCTTAGTTGCTGGCCTATTCAGGTTCCAAGTACCAGATGCATCAAGCGATGTGAACAATAGAAATATGGTTACGAACAAGGCAGAAATCAGCACATGCAAACATAGCTCAAATGGCACTCTCTATGTGCTCCTCTAGATATTGTTCCACTTTTGCCCCTCTCTTTTTTCTCTATTTTTGGGCAGTTGTTGTTTTTTTGGGATTCTTTGACTTTTTCTTTTTATTTTTTGATATTTTGTCTTCACTTAGGAGCACAAAAGAAGTAACCATAGAAAATATGAGCTTAAATTGGTGAAAGGCATGGCCTGTGGAAAATTCAGAAGACGAGCTCAAAATTGACAGAAAGCTTGTGACCACGAAAATAGGATCTTGCGACAAGTTTTTGGCCAAAATAAATTTTTTTTAACTCGGCAAAGCAGAATAATTATCCCAAGTACTTGTCTTAGTTGCTGGCCTATTCAAGTTCCAAGTACTAGATGTATCAAGTGATGTGAACAGTACAAATATGATTAGGAACAAGGCGGAAATTAGCACCCGCAAACATAACTCAAATGACGCTCTCTATGTGCTCCTCTAGATATTGTTCCATTTTTGCCCCTCTCTTTTTTCTCTATTTTTGGGCTATCATTATTTTTTGGGATTCTTTGACTTTTCTTTTTATTTTTTGATATGTTTTCTTCACTTTGGAGCACAAAAGAAGTAACCACAGAAAATATGAGCTTAAATTGGTGAAAGGCATGGCCTATGGAAAATTCAGAAGATGTGCTCAAAATTGACAAAAAGCTTGTGACAACAAAAATAGGATCCTATGGCCAGTTTTTGTCCAAAATAAATTTTTTTGAACCCAGTAAAGCTGAATAAGTATTCCGAGTACTTGTCTTAGTTACTGGCCTATTCACGTTCCAAGTACCAGATGTATCAAGTGATGTGAACAACACAAATATGGTTAGGAACAAGGCAGAAATTAGCACACGCAAACACAGCTCAAATGGCACTCTCTATGTGCTCCTCTAGATATTGTTCCACTCTTGCCCCTCTCTTTTTTCTCTATTTTTTGGATATCGTTGTTTTTTTGGGATTATTTGACTTTTTCTTTTTATTTTTTATATGTATTGTTCACTTAGGAGCACAAAAGAAGTAGCCATAGAAAATATAAGCTTAAACAAGTAAAAGCCATGGCCCGTGGAAAATTCAGAAGACGTGCTCAAAATTGACAAAAAGCTTGTGACCACAAAAATAGGATCTTGTGACCAGTTTTTGGCCAAAATAAAATTTTCCGAACCTGGTAAAGCTAAAAATGTATCCTGAGTACTTGTCTTAGTTGCTGGCCTATTCATATTCCAAGTACCAGATGTATCATGTGATGTGAACAGCAGAAATATGGTTAGGAACAAGGCAGAAATTAGCACATGCAAACACAGCTCAAATGGCACTCTCTATGTGCTCCTCTAGATATTGTTCCACTCTTGCCCCTCCCTTTTTTTCTATTTTTTGGATGTCATTGTTTTTTTGGGATTATTTAACTTTTTCTTTTTATTTTTTTATATGTATTCTCCACTTAGGAGCACAAAAGAAGTAACCACAGAAAATATGAGCTCAAATAAGTAAAAGCCATGGCCTGTGGAAAATTCAGAAGACGTGCTCAAAATTGACAAAAAGCTTGTGACCATGAAAATAGGATCTTATGAATAGTTTTTGGCCAAAATAAAATTTTCCAATCCTGGTAACGCTGAAAATGTATCCCGAGTACTTGTCTTAGTTGCTGGCCTATTCACGTTCTAAGTACCAGATGTATCAAGTGATGTGAACAGCAGAAATATGGTTATGAACAAGGTGGAAATCAGAATAGGCAAACACAGCTCAAATGGCGCTGTCTATGTGCTCCTCTAGATATTATTCCACTCTTACCCCTCTCTGTTTTCTCTATTTTTGGGATGTCATTATTTTTTTGGGATTATTTGACTTTTTCTTTTGATTTTTTTTATATTTATTCTTCACTTAGGAGCACAAAAGAAGTAACCACAGAAAATATGAGCTTAAATTGGGGAAAGGCATGGCCTGTGGAAAATTTAGAAGATGTGCTCAAAATTGACAAAAAGCTTGTGACCACGAAAATAGGATCTTATGGCCAGTTTTTTGTCCAAAATAATTTTTCTAAACCCGGCAAAGCTGAATAAGTATTCCGAGTACTTGTCTTAGTTGCTGGCCTATTCATGTTCCAAGCACCAGATGTATCAAGTGATGTGAACAGTAGAAATATGGTTTGGAACAAGTCAGAAATTAGCACACGCAAACATAGCTCAAATGGCGCTCTCTATGTGCTCCTCTAGATATTGTTCCACTCTTGCCCCTCTCTTTTTTCTCTATTTTTGGGATGTCATTGTTTTTTAGGGATTATTTGACTTTTATCTTTTTATTTTTTTATATTTATTCTTCAATTAGGAGCACAAAAGAAGTAACCACAGAAAATATGAGCTTAAACTAGTGAAAGCCATGGCCTGTGGAAAATTCAGAAGACATGCTCAAAATTGACAAAAAGCTTGTGACCAAGAAAATAGGATCTTATGACCACTTTTTGGCCAAAATTTTTTTTTGAACCTGGTAAAGCTGAAAATGTATCCTGAGTACTTGTCTTAGTCGCTGACCTATTCACATTCCAAGTACTAGAAGTATCAATTGATGTGAACAACAGAAATATGGTAAGGAACAAGGTGGAAATCAGCATATGCAAATATAGCTCAAATGGCGCTCTCTATGTGTGCTCCTCTAGATATTGTTTCACTTTTGCCCCTCTCATTTTCTCTATTTTAGGGATGTCGTTGTTTTTTGGGGATTCTTGGACTTTATTCTTTTTATTTTTTGATATTTTTTCTTCACTTAGGAGCACAAAAGAAGTAACCACAGAAAATATAAGGTTAAACAAGTGAAAGGCGTGGCCTGTGGAAAATTCAGAAGACGAGCTGAAAATTGACAAAGAGCTTGTGACCACGAAAATTGGATCTTGTGGCTAGTTTTTGTCCAAAATAAATTTTTCTGAACCCGACAAAGCTGAATAAGTATCTCGAGTACTTGTCTTAGTGCTGGCCTATTCAGGTTCCAAGTACCAGATGCATCAAGCGATGTGAACAACAGAAATATGGTTACGAACAAGGCAGAAATTAGCACACGCAAACATAGCTCAAATGGCACTCTCTATGTGCTCCTCTAGATATTGTTCCACTTTTGCCCCTCTCTTTTTTCTCTATTTTTGGGCAGTCGTTGTTGTTTTGGGATTCTTTGACCTTTTCTTTTTATTTTTTGATATTTTTTCTTCACTTAGGAGCACAAAAGAAGTAACCACAGAAAATATGAGCTTAAATTGGTGAAAGGCATGGCCTGTGGAAAATTCAGAAGACGAGCTTAAAATTGACAAAAAGCTTGTGACCACAAAAATAGGATCTTGCGACAAGTTTTTGGCCAAAATAAAATTTTTTTAACCCGGCAAAGCTGAATAATTATCCCAAGTACCTGTCTTAGTTGCTGGCCTATTCAAGTTCCAAGTACTAGATGTATCAAGTGATGTGAACAGTAAAAATATGATTAGGAACAAGGCGGAAATTAGCACCCACAAACATAACTCAAATGACGCTCTCTATGTGCTCCTCTAGATATTGTTCCACTTTTGCCCCTCTCTTTTTTCTCTATTTTTGGGCTATCATTATTTTTTGGGATTCTTTGACTTTTTCTTTTTATTTTTTGATATGTTTTCTTCACTTAGGAGCACAAAAGAAGTAACCATAGAAAATATGAGCTTAAATTGGTGAAAGGCGTGGCCTGTGGAAAATTCAGAAGATGTGCTTAAAATTGACAAAAAGCTTGTGACAACAAAAATAGGATCCTATGGCTAGTTTTTGTCCAAAATAAATTTTTTTGAGCCCAGTAAAGCTGAAAAAGTATTCCGAGTACTTGTCTTAGTTGCTGGCCTATTCATGTTCCAAGTACCACATGTATCAAGTGATGTGAACAGCACAAATATGGTTAGGAACAAGGCGGAAATTAGCACACGCAAACATAGCTTAAATGGCGCTCTCTATGTGCTCCTCTAGATATTGTTCCACTCTTGCCCCTCTCTTTTTTCTCTATTTTTTGGATATCGTTGTTTTTTTGGGATTATTTGACTTTTTCTTTTTATTTTTTTATATGTATTCTTCACTTAGGAGCACAAAAGAAGTAGCCATAGAAAATATAAGCTTAAACAAGTAAAAGCCATGGCCCGTGGAAAATTCAGAAGACGTGCTCAAAATTGACAAAAAGCTTGTGACCACGAAAATAGGATCTTGTGACCAGTTTTTGGCCAAAATAAAATTTTCCGAACCTGGTAAAGCTAAAAATGTATCCTGAGTACTTGTCTTAGTTGCTGGCCTATTCATGTTCCAAGTACCAGATGTATCATGTGATGTGAACAGCAGAAATATGGTTAGGAACAAGTCAGAAATTAGCACACGCAAACATAGCTCAAATGGCGCTCTCTATGTGCTCCTCTAGATATTGTTCCACTCTTGCCCCTCTCTTTTTTCTCTATTTTTGGGATGTCATTGTTTTTTTGGGGATTATTTGACTTTTATCTTTTTATTTTTTTATATTTATTCTTCAATTAGGAGCACAAAAGAAGTTACCACAGAAAATATGAGCTTAAACTAGTGAAAGACATGGCCTGTGGAAAATTCAGAAGACATGCTCAAAATTGACAAAAAGCTTGTGACCAAGAAAATAGGATCTTATGACCACTTTTTGGCCAAAATTTTTTTTCAAACCTGGTAAAGCTGAAAATGTATCATGAGTACTTGTCTTAGTCGCTGACCTATTCACATTCCAAGTACCAGAAGTATCAATTGATGTGAACAACAGAAATATGGTAAGGAATAAGGTGGAAATCAGCATATGCAAATATAGCTCAAATGTCGCTCTCTATGTGTGCTCCTCTAGATATTGTTTCACTTTTGCCCCTCTCATTTTCTCTATTTTAGGGATGTCATTGTTTTTTGGGGATTCTTGGACTTTATTCTTTTTATTTTTTGATATTTTTTCTTCACTTAGGAGCATAAAAGAAGTAACCACAGAAAATATAAGGTTAAACAAGTGAAAGGCGTGGCCTGTGGAAAATTCAGAAGACGAGCTCAAAATTGACAAAAAGCTTGTGACCATGAAAATTGGATCTTGTGGCTAGTTTTTGTCCAAAATAAATTTTTCTGAACCCGACAAAGCTGAATAAGTATCTCAAGTACTTGTCTTAGTGCTGGCCTATTCAGGTTCCAAGTACCAGATGCATCAAGCGATGTGAACAACAGAAATATGGTTACGAACAAGGCAGAAATTAGCACACACAAACATAGCTCAAATGGCACTCTCTATGTGCTCCTCTAGATATTGTTCCACTTTTGCCCCTCTCTTTTTTCTCTATTTTTGGGCAGTTGTTGTTTTTTTGGGATTCTTTGACTTTTTCTTTTTATTTTTTGATATTTTTTCTTCACTTAGGAGCACAAAAGAAGTAACCATAGAAAATATGAGCTTAAATTGGTGAAAGGCATGGCCTGTGGAAAATTCAGAAGACGAGCTTAAAATTGACAGAAAGCTTGTGACCACAAAAATAGGATCTTGCGACAAGTTTTTGGCCAAAATAAAAATTTTTTAACCCGACAAAGCTGAATAATTATCCCAAGTACCTGTCTTAGTTGCTGGCCTATTCAAGTTCCAAGTACTAGATGTATCAAGTGATGTGAACAGTACAAATATGATTAGGAACAAGGCGGAAATTAGCACCCACAAACATAACGCAAATGACGCTCTCTATGTGCTCCTCTAGATATTGTTCCACTTTTGCCCCTCTCTTTTTTCTCTATTTTTGGGCTATCATTATTTTTTGGGATTCTTTGACTTTTCTTTTTATTTTTTGATATGTTTTCTTCACTTAGGAGCACAAAAGAAGTAACCACAGAAAATATGAGCTTAAATTGGTGAAAGGCGTGGCCTGTGGAAAATTCAGAAGATGTGCTCAAAATTGACAAAAAGGTTGTGACAACAAAAATAGGATCCTATGGCCAGTTTTTGTCCATAATAAATTTTTTTGAACCTAGTAAAGCTGAATAAGTATTCCAAGTACTTGTCTTAGTTGCTGGCCTATTCACGTTCCAAGTACCAGATGTTTCAAGTGATGTAAACAACACAAATATGGTTAGGAACAAGGCAGAAATTAGCACACGCAAACACAGCTCAAATGGCGCTCTCTATGTGCTCCTCTAGATATTGTTCCACTCTTGCCCCTCTCTTTTTTCTCTATTTTTTTGATATCGTTGTTTTTTTGAGATTATTTGACTTTTTCTTTTTATTTTTTTATATGTATTCTTCACTTAGGAGCACAAAAGAAGTAGCCATAGAAAATATAAGCTTAAACAAGTAAAAGCCATGGCCCGTGGAAAATTCAGAAGACGTGCTCAAAATTGATAAAAAGCTTGTGACCACGAAAATAGGATCTTGTGACCAGTTTTTGGCCAAAATAAAATTTTCTGAACCTGGTAAAGCTAAAAATGTATCATGAGTACTTATCTTAGTTGCTGGCCTATTCATGTTCCAAGTACCAGATGTATCATGTGATGTGAACAATAGAAATATGGTTAGGAACAAGGCAGAAATTAGCACATGCAAACACAACTCAAATGGCGCTCTCTATGTGCTCCTCTAGATATTGTTCCACTCTTGCCCCTCTCTTTTTTTTCTATTTTTTGGATGTCGTTGTTTTTTGGGATTATTTGACTTTTTCTTTTTATTTTTTTATATGTATTCTCCACTTAGGAGCACAAAAGAAGTAACCACAGAAAATATGAGCTCAAACAAGTAAAAGCCATGGCCTGTGGAAAATTCAGAAGACGTGCTCAAAATTGACAAAAAGCTTGTGACCATGAAAATAGGATCTTGTGGCTAGTTTTTGGCCAAAATAAAATTTTCCGAACCTGGTAAAGCTAAAAATGTATCCTAAGTACTTGTCTTAGTTGCTGGCCTATTCATGTTCCAAGTACCAGATGTATCATGTGATGTGAACAGCAGAAATATGGTTAGGAACAAGTCAGAAATTAGCACACGCAAACATAGCTCAAATGGCGCTCTCTATGTGCTCCTCTAGATATTGTTCCACTCTTGCCCCTCTCTTTTTTCTCTATTTTTGGGATGTCATTGTTTTTTTGGGGATTATTTGACTTTTATCTTTTTATTTTTTTATATTTATTCTTCAATTAGGAGCACAAAAGAAGTAACCACAGAAAATATGAGCTTAAACTAGTGAGAGCCATGGCCTGTGGAAAATTCAGAAGACATGCTCAAAATTGACAAAAACCTTGTGACCAAGAAAATAGGATCTTATGACCACTTTTTGGCCAAAATTTTTTTTCGAACCTGGTAAAGCTGAAAATGTATCCTGAGTACTTGTCTTAGTCGCTGACCTATTCACATTCCAAGTACCAGAAGTATCAATTGATGTGAACAACAGAAATATGGTAAGGAACAAGGTGGAAATCAGCATATGCAAATATAGCTCAAATGGCGCTCTCTATGTGTGCTCCTCTAGATATTGTTTCACTTTTGCCCCTCTCATTTTCTCTATTTTAGGGATGTCGTTGTTTTTTGGGGATTCTTGGACTTTATTCTTTTTATTTTTTGATATTTTTTCTTCACTTAGGAGCACAAAAGAAGTAACCACAGAAAATATAAGGTTAAACAAGTGAAAGGCGTGGCCTGTGGAAAATTCAGAAGATGAGCTCAAAATTGACAAAAAGCTTGTGACCACGAAAATTGGATCTTGTGGCTAGTTTTTGTCCAAAATAAATTTTTCTGAACCCGACAAAGCTGAATAAGTATCTCGAGTACTTGTCTTAGTGCTGGCCTATTCAGGTTCCAAGTACCAGATGCATCAAGCAATGTGAACAACAGAAATATGGTTACGAACAAGGCAGAAATCAGTACACGCAAACATAGCTCAAATGGCACTCTCTATGTGCTCCTCTAGATATTGTTCCACTTTTGCCCTTCTCTTTTTTCTCTATTTTTGGGCAGTCGTTGTTTTTTTGGGATTCTTTGACTTTTTCTTTTTATTTTTTGATATTTTTTCTTCACTTAGGAGCACAAAAGAAGTAACCACAGAAAATATGAGCTTAAATTGGTGAAAGGCATGGCCTGTGGAAAATTCAGAAGACGAGCTTAAAATTGACAGAAAGCTTGTGACCACAAAAATAGGATCTTGCGACAAGTTTTTGGCCAAAATAAAATTTTTTTAACCCGGCAAAGCTGAATAATTATCCCAAGTACCTGTCTTAGTTGCTGGCCTATTCAAGTTCCAAGTACTAGATGTATCAAGTGATGTGAACAGTACAAATATGATTAGGAACAAGGCGGAAATTAGCACCCACAAACATAACGCAAATGACGCTCTCTATGTGCTCCTCTAGATATTGTTCCACTTTTGCCCCTCTCTTTTTTCTCTATTTTTGGGCTATCATTATTTTTTGGGATTCTTTGACTTTTCTTTTTATTTTTTGATATGTTTTCTTCACTTAGGAGCACAAAAGAAGTAACCACAGAAAATATGAGCATAAATTGGTGAAAGGCGTGGCCTGTGGAAAATTCAGAAGATGTGCTCAAAATTGACAAAAAGCTTATGACAACAAAAATAGGATCCTATGGCCAGTTTTTGTCCAAAATAAATTTTTTTGAACCCAGTAAAGCTGAATAAGTATTCCGAGTACTTGTCTTAGTTGCTGGCCTATTCACGTTCCAAGTACCAGATGTATTAAGTGATGTGAACAGCACAAATATGGTTAGGAACAAGGCAGAAATTAGCACACACAAACACAGCTCAAATGGCGCTCTCTATGTGCTCCTCAAGATATTGTTCCACTCTTGCCCCTCTCTTTTTTCTCTATTTTTTGGATATCGTTGTTTTTTTGGGATTATTTGACTTTTTCTTTTTATTTTTCTATATGTATTCTTCACTTAGGAGCACAAAAGAAGTAGCCATAGAAAATATAAGCTTAAACAAGTAAAAGCCATGGCCTGTGGAAAATTCAGAAGACGTGCTCAAAATTGACAAAAAGCTTGTGACCACGAAAATAGGATCTTATGACCAGTTTTTAGCCAAAATAAAATTTTCTAAACCTGGTAAAGCTAAAAATGTATCCTAAGTACTTGTCTTAGTTGCTGGCCTATTCATGTTCCAAGTACCAGATGTATCATGTGATGTGAACAGCAGAAATATGGTTAGGAACAAGGCGGAAATTAGCACATACAAACACAGCTCAAATGGCGCTCTCTATGTGCTCCCCTAAATATTGTTCCACTCTTGCCCCTCTCTTTTTTTCTATTTTTTGGATGTCATTGTTTTTTGGGATTATTAGACTTTTTCTTTTTATTTTTTTATATGTATTCTCCACTTAGGAGCACAAAAGAAGTAACCACAGAAAATATGAGCTCAAACAAGTAAAAGCCATGGCCTGTGGAAAATTCAGAAGACGTGCTCAAAATTGACAAAAAGCTTGTGACCACAAAAATAGGATCTTGTGAATAGTTTTTGGCCAAAATAAAATTTTCCAATCCTGGTAACGCTGAAAATGTATCCCGAGTACTTGTCTTAGTTGCTGGCCTATTCACGTTCTAAGTACCAGATGTATCAAGTGATGTGAACAGCAGAAATATGGTTATGAACAAGGTGGAAATCAGAATATGCAAACACAGCTCAAATGACGCTCTTTATGTGACTAGATATTGTTCCACTTTTGCCCCTCTCTTTTTCTCTATTTTTGGGATGTTGTTATTTTTTGGGATTATTTGACTTTTTCTTTTTATTTTTTTTATATTTATTCTTCACTTAGGAGCACAAAAGAAGTAACCATAGAAAATATGAGCTTAAATTGGTGAAAGGCGTGGCCTGTGGAAAAGTCAGAAGATGTGCTCAAAATTAACAAAAAGCCTGTGACCATGAAAATAGGATCTTGTGGCCAGTTTTTTGTCCAAAATAAATTTTTCTGAACCCAGCAAAGCTGAATAAGTATTCTGAGTACTTGTCTTAGTTGCTGGCCTATTCATGTTCTAAGCACCAGATGTATCAAGTGATGTGAACAGCAGAAATATGGTTTGGAACAAGTCGGAAATTAGCACACGCAAACACAGCTCAAATGGCGCTCTCTATGTGCTCCGCTAGATATTGTTCCACTTTTGCCCCTCTCTTTTTTCTCTATTTTTGGACTGTCGTTGTTTTTTTGGGATCCTTTGTCTTTTTCTTTTTATTTTTTGATATTTTTTCTTCACTTAGGAGCACAAAAGAAGTATCCACATAAATTATGAGCTTAAATTGTTGAAAGGCGTGGCCTGTGGAAAATTCTGAAGATGTGCTCAAAATTGACAAAAAGCTTGTGACAACAAAAATAGGATCCTATGGCCAGTTTTTGTTCGAAATAAATTTTTTCGAACCCAGTAAAGCTGAATAAGTATTCTGAGTACTTGTCTTAGTTGCTGGCCTATTCATGTTCCAAGTACTAGATGTATCAAGTGATGTGAACAGCAGAAATATGGTTAGGAACAAGATAGAAATAAGCACACGCAAACATAGCTCAAATGGCGCTCTCTATGTGCTCCTCTTGATATTGTTCCACTCTTGCCCCTCTCTTTTTTCTCTATTTTTTGGATATCATTGTTTTTTTGGGATTATTTGACTTTTTCTTTTTATTTTTTTATATGTATTCCTCACTTAGGAGCATAAAAGAAATAACCATAGAAAATATGAGCTTAAACAAGTGAAAGGCGTGGCCTGTGGAAAATTCAGAAAATGTGCTCAAAATTGACAAAAAGCTTGTGACCACGAAAATAGGATCTTGCGACTAGTTTTTCGCTAAAATAAAAATTTTCGAACCAGGCAAAGCTGAATAAGTATCCCGAGTACTTGTCCTAGTTGCTGGCCTATTCACTTTCCAAGTACCAGATATATCAAGTGATGTGAACAGTAGAAATATGATTAGGAATAAGGCGAAAATTAGCACAAGCAAACACAGCTCAAATGACGCTCTCTATGTGCTCCTCTAGATATTGTTCCACAGTTGCCCCTCTCTTTTTTCTCTATTTTTGGGATGTCGTCATTTTTTGGGATTCTTTGATTTTTTTCTTTTTATGTATTTCATATTTTTTTTCTTCACTTAGGAGCGCAAAAGAAGTAACCACAGAAAATATGAGCTCAAACAAGTGAAAGGCGTGGCCTGTGGAAAATTCAGAAGACGAGCTCAAAATTGACAAAAAGCTTGTGACCACGAAAATAGGATCTTGCGACCAGTTTTTGGCAAAAATAAAATTTTCTAAACTCGGCAAAGGTGAATAAGTATCTCGAGTACATGTCCTAGTTGCTGACCTTTTCACATTCCAAGTACCAGATATATCAAGTGATGTGAACAGCAAAAATATTATAAGGAAAAAAATAGAAATCAGCACACGCAAACACAGCTCAAATGATGCTCTCTATGTGCTCCTCTAGATATTGTTCCACTTTTGCCCCTCTCTTTTTTCTCTATTTTTTGGCTGTCATTGTTTTTTGGGATTCTTTGATTTTTTCTTTTTATTTTTTTATATTTTTTCTTCACTTAGGAGCACAAAAGAAGTGACTATAGAAAATTTGAGCTTAAATAAGTGAAAGGCGTGGCCTGTGGAAAATTCAAAACATGTGCTCAAAATTGACAAAAAGCTTGTGACCATGAAAGTAGGATCTTGCGACTAGTTTTTGGACAAAATAAAATTTTTTGACACCGGCAAAGCCGAATAAGTGTCTCGAGTACTTGTCTTAGTTGCTGGCCTAGTAATGTGAACAACAGAAATATGAATAGGAATGAGGTGGAAATCAGCACACGCAAATACAGCTCAAATGACCCTCTCTATGTGCTCCTCTAGATATTCTTCCACTTTTGCCCCTCTTATTTTTCACTATTTTTTGGCTGTCGTTGTTTTTTGGGATTATTTGACTTTTTATTTTTATTTTTTTATATTTATTCTTCACTTAGGAGCACAAAAGAAGTAACCATAGAAAATATGAGCCTAAACAAGTAAAAGCCATGACCTATGGAAAATTCAGAAGACGTGCTCAAAATTTACAAAAAGCTTGTGATAACGAAAATAGGATCTTGTGACCTGTTTTTGGCAAAAATAAAATTTTTTGAACCTGGTAAAGCTAAAAATGTATCTCGAGTACTTATCTTAGTTGCTGGCCTATTCATGTTCCAAGTACCAGATGTATCAAGTGATGTGAACAATAGAAATATGGTTAAGAACAAGGTGAAAAACAGCACATGTAAACACAGCTCAAATGGCGCTCTCTATGTGCTCCTCTAGATATTGTTCCACTTTTGCCCCTCTCTTTTTTCTCTATTTTTGGGAAGTCATTGTTTTTTGGGATTCTTTGACTTTTTCTTTTTATGTCTTTGATATTTTTTCTTCACTTAAGAGCACAAAAGAAGTAACCATAGAAAATATGAGCTTAAACAAGTGAAAAGCATGGCCTGTGGAAAATTCAGAAGACGTGCTCAAAATTGACAAAAAGCTTGTGACCACAAAAATAGGATCTTGCGACTAGTTTTTGGCAAAAATAAAATTTTCTAAACTCGGCAAAGGTGAATAAGTATCTCGAGTACTTGTCTTAGTTGCTGGCCTTTTCACATTCTAAGTACCAAATATATCAAGTGATGTGAATAGCAAAAATATTATAAGGAAAAAGATAGAAATCAGCACACGCAAACACAGCTCAAATGGCGCTCTCTATGTGGTCCTCTAGATATTGTTCCACTTTTGCCCCACTCTTTTTTCTCTATTTTTTTGGCTGTCGTTGTTTTTTAGGATTCTTTGACTTTTTCTTTTTATGTCTTTGATATTTTTTCTTCACTTAGGAGCACAAAAGAAGTAACCACAGAAAATATGAGCTTAAACAAGTGAAAAGCGTGGCCTGTGGAAAATTCAGAAGACGTGCTCAAAATTGACAAAAAGCTTGTGACCACGAAAATAGGATCTTGTGACCAGTTTTTTGCAAAAATAAAATTTTTCGAACCCGGCAAAGTTGAATAAGTATCTCGAGTACTTGTCTTAGTTGTTGGCCTTTTCACATTCCAAGTACCAGATGTATCAAGTGATGTGAACAGCAAAAATATTATAAGGAAAAAGATAGAAATCAACACACGCAAACACAGCTCAAATGATGCTCTCTATGTGCTCCTCTAGATATTGTTCCACTTTTGCCCCTCCCATTTTTCTCAATTTTTTGGCTATGGTTGTTTTTTTGGTATTCTTTGACTTTTTCTTTTTATTTTTTTTATATTTTTTCTTCACTTAGGAGCACAAAAGAAGTGACTACAGAAAATTTGAGCTTGAACAAGTGAAAGACGTGACCTGTGGAAAATTGAGAAGATGTGCTCAAAATTAACAAAAAGCTTGTGACCACGAAAATAGGATCTTGCGACTAGTTTTTGGACAAAATAAAATTTTTTGACACCGGCAAAGCTGAATATGTGACTCGAGTACTTGTCTTAGTTGCTGGCCTAGTAATGTGAACAGTAGAAATATGAATAGGAACGAGGCGGAAATCAGCACACGCAAATACAGCTCAAATGACCCTCTCTATGTGCTCCTCTAGATATTCTTCCACATTTGCCCATCTCATTTTTCTCTATTTTTTTGTCGTCGTTGTTTTTTCGGATTATTTGACTTTTTATTTTTATTTTTTTATATTTATTCTTCACTTAGGAGCACAAAAGAAGTAACCACAGAAAATATGAGCCTAAACAAGTAAAAGCCATGACCTGTCGAAAATTCAAAAGACGTGCTCAAAATTTACAAAAAACTTGTGACAACAAAAATAGGATCTTGTGACCTGTTTTTGGCCAAAATAAAATTTTTTGAACCTAGTAAAGCTGAAAATGTATCCCAAGTACTTGTCTTAGTTGCTGGCCTATTCATGTTCCAAGTACCAGATGTATCAAGTGATGTGAACAACAGAAATATGGTTGGGAACAAGGCAAAAATCAGCACACGCAAACACAGCTCAAATGGCGCTCTCTATGTGCTCCTCTAGATGTTGATCCACTTTTGCCTCTCTTTTTTCTCTATTTTTGGGATGTCGTTGTTTTTTGGGATTCTTTGATTTTTTTATGTCTTTGATATTTTTTCTTCACTTAGGAGCACAAAAGACGTAACCACAGAAAATATGAGCTTAAACAAGTGAAAGGCGTGGCCTATGGAAAATTCAGAATACGTACTCAAAATTGACAAAAAGCTTGTGACCACAAAAATAGGATCTTGCGACCAGTTTTTGGCAAAAATAAAATTTTCCAAACCCGACAAAGGTGAATAAGTATCTCGAGTACTTGTCTTAGTTGCTGGCCTTTTCACATTCCAAGTACCAGATGTATCAAGTGATGTGAACAGCAAAAATATTATAAAGAAAAAGATAGAAATCAGCACACGCAAACACAGCTCAAATGGCGCTCTCTATGTGGTCCTCTAGATATTGTTCCACTTTTGCCCCTCTCTTTTTTCTCTATTTTTTGGTTGTCGTTGTTTTTTTGTATTCTTTGACTTTTTCTTTTTATTTTTTTGATTTTTTTCTTCACTTAGGAGCATAAAAGAAGTGACCATAGAAAATATGAGCTTAAACAAGTGAAAGGCGTGGCCTATGGAAAATTCAAAAGATGTGCTCAAAATTGATAAAAGGCTTATGACCACGAAAATAGGACCTTGCGACTAGTTTTTGGCCAAAATAAAATTTTTCGAACTGGGCAAAGTTGAATAAATATCTGGAGTACTTCTCTTAGTTGCTGGCCTATTCACTTTCTAAGTACTAGATGTATCAACTGATGTGAACAACAGAAATATGATTAGGAATAAGGCGGAAATCAGCACACGCAAACACAGCTCAAATGACGCTCTCTATGTGCTCCTCTAGATATTGTTCCACTTTTGCCCCTTTCTTTTTTCTCTATTTTTGGGCTGTTTTTGTTTTTTGGGATTCTTTGACTTTTCCTTTTTAGGTCTTTGATATTTTTTCTTCACTTAGGAGCACAAAAGAAGTAACCACAGAAAATATGAGCTTAAACAAGTGAAAGGCATGGCCTGTGGAAAATTCAAAAGACATGCTCAAAATTGACAAAAAGCTTATGACCACGAAAATAGGATCTTGCGACTAGTTTTTGGCAAAAATAAAATTTTCTAAACTCAGGAAAGGTGAATAAGTATCCCGAGTACTTGTCTTAGTTGCTGGCCTTTTCACATTCCAAGTACCAGATGTATCAAGTGATGTGAATAGCAAAAATATTATAAGGAAAAAGACAGAAATCAGCACACGCAAACACAGCTCAAATGGCGCTCTTTATGTGGCCCTCTAGATATTGTTCTACTTTTGCCCCTCTCTTTTTTCTCTATTTTTTGGTTGTCGTTGTTTTTTTTGTATTCTTTGACTTTTTCTGTTTATTTTTTTGATTTTTTTTCTTCACTTAGGAGCATAAAAGAAGTGACCACAGAAAATATGAGCTTAAACAAGTGAAAGGCGTGGCCTGTGGAAAATTCAAAAGTTGTGCCCAAAATTGATAAAAAGCTTATGACCACGAAAATAGGACCTTGCGACCAGTTTTTGGCCAAAATAAAATTTTTTGAACTAGGCAAAGCTGAATAAGTATTCAGAGTACTTGTCTTAGTTGCTGGCCTATTCACTTTCTAAGTACTAGATGTATCAAGTGATGTGAATAGCAGAAATATGATTAGGAATAAGGCAGAAATCAGCACATGCAAACACAGCTCAAATGACGCTCTCTATGTGCTCCTCTAGATATTGTTCCACTTTTGCCCCTTTCTTTTCTCTCTAATTTTGGGCTGTCGTTGTTTTTTGGGATTCTTTGACTTTTTCTTTTTATGTCTTTGATATTTTTTCTTCACTTAGGAGCACAAAAGAAGTAACCATAGAAAATATGAGCTTAAACAAGTGAAAGGCATGGCCTGTGGAAAATTTAGAAGACGTGCTCAAAATTGACAAAAAGCTTGTGACCACGAAAATAGGATCTTGCGACCAGTTTTTAGCAAAAATAAAATTTTTTGAACTCAGCAAAGGTGAATAAGTATCTCGAGTAATTGTCTTAGTTGCTGGCCCATTCATGTTCTAAATACCAAATGTATCGTGTGATGTGAACAGCAGAAATGTTATGAGGAATAAGACAGAAATCAGCACACGCTAACACAGCTCAAATGGCGCTCTCTATGTGGTCCTCTAGATATTGTTCCACTTTTGCCCCTCTCTTTTTTCTCTATTTTTGCCTGTCGTTAATTTTTTGGTATTCTTTGACTTTTTCTTTTTATTTTTTTGATTTTTTTTCTTCACTTAGGAGCACAAAAAAGTAACCACAGAAAATATGAGCTTAAACAAGTGAAAGGCGTGGCCTGTGGAAAATTCAGAAGATGTGCTCAAAATTGACAAAAAGCTTATGACCACGAAAATAGGATCTTGCGACCAGTTTTTGGCAAAAATAAAATTTTCTAAACTCGGGAAAGGTGAATAAGTATCCCGAGTACCTGTCTTAGTTGCTGGCCTTTTCACATTCCAAGTACCAGATGTATCAAGTGATGTGAATAGCAAAAATATTATAAGGAAAAAGACAGAAATCAGCACACGCAAACATAGCTCAAATGGCGCTCTTTATGTGGTCCTCTAGATATTATTCCACTTTTGCCCCTCTCTTTTTTCTCTATTTTTTGGTTGTCGTTGTTTTTTTTTGTATTCTTTGACTTTTTCTTTTTATTTTTTTGATTTTTTTTCTTCACTTAGGAGCATAAAAGAAGTGACCACAGAAAATATGAGCTTAAACAAGTGAAAGGCGTGGCCTGTGGAAAATTCAAAAGATGTGCCCAAAATTGACAAAAAGCTTATGACCACGAAAATAGGACCTTGCGACCAGTTTTTGGCCAAAATAAAATTTTTTGAACCGGGCAAAGTTGAATAAGTATTCAGAGTACTTGTCTTAGTTGCTGGCCTATTCACTTTCTAAGTACTAGATGTATCAAGTGATGTGAATAGCAGAAATATGATTAGGAATAAGGCAGAAATCAGCACATGCAAACACAGCTCAAATGACGCTCTCTATGTGCTCCTCTAGATATTGTTCCACTTTTGCCCCTTTCTTTTCTCTCTAATTTTGGGCTGTCGTTGTTTTTTGGGATTCTTTGACTTTTTCTTTTTATGTCTTTGATATTTTTTCTTCACTTAGGAGCACAAAAGAAGTAACCATAGAAAATATGAGCTTAAACAAGTGAAAGGCATGGCCTGTGGAAAATTCAGAAGACGTGCTCAAAATTGACAAAAAGCTTGTGACCACGAAAATAGGATCTTGCGACCAGTTTTTAGCAAAAATAAATTTTCTAAACTCGGCAAAGGTGAATAAGTATCCTGAGTACTTGTCCTAGTTGCTGGCCCATTCATGTTCTAAATACCAAATGTATTGTGTGATGTGAACAGCAGAAATGTTATGAGGAACAAGACAGAAATCAGCACACGCTAACACAGCTCAAATGGCGCTCTCTATGTGGTCCTCTAGATATTGTTCCACTTTTGCCCCTCTCTTTTTTCTCTATTTTTGCCTGTCGTTAATTTTTTGGTATTCTTTGACTTTTTTGTTTTTATTTTTTTGATTTTTTTTCTTCACTTAGGAGCACAAAAAAGTGACCACAGAAAATATGAGCTTAAACAAGCGAAAGGCGTGGCCTGTGGAAAATTCAGAAGATGTGCTCAAAATTGACAAAAAGCTTATGACCACGAAAATAGGATCTTACGACCAGTTTTTGGCCAAAATAAATTTTTTCGAACCGGGCAAAGCTGAATAAGTATCCTGAGTACTTGTCTTAGTTGCTCGCCTATTCACTTTCCAAGTACCAGATGTATCAAGTGATTTAAATAGCAGAAATATGATTAGGAATAAGGCGGAAATCAGCACACACAAACACAGCTCAAATGACGCTCTCTATGTGCTCCTCTAGATATTGTTCTACTTTTGCCCATCTCTTTTTTTCTCTATTTTTGGGCTGTCGTTGTTTTTTGGGATTCTAACTTTTTCTTTTTATTTTTTTGATATTTTTTCTTCACTTAGGAGCACAAAAGAAGTAACCAGAGAAAATATGAGCTTAAACAAGTGAAAGGCGTGGCCTGTGGAAAATTTAGAAGACGTTCTCAAAATTGACAAAAAGCTTGTGGCCACGAAAATAGGATCTTATGACCAGTTTTTGGCCAAAATAAAATTTTTCAAACCTGACAAAGCTTAATAAGTATCCCGAGTACTTGTCTTAGTTGCTGGCCTATTCATGTTCCAAATACCAGATGTATCATGTGATGTGAATAGCAAAAATATTATCAGGAATAAGACAGAAATTAGCACACACAAACACAGCTCAAATGGCACTCTATGTGGTCCTCTAGATATTGTTTCACTTTTACCCCTCTCTTTTTTCTCTATTTTTGGGCTGTCATTGTTTTTTGGGATTCTTTGACTTTTTCTTTTTATGTCTTTGATATTTTTTCTTCACTTAGGAGCATAAAAGAAGTAACTACAGAAAATATGAGCCTAAACAAGTGAAAGGCATGGCCTATGGAAAATTCAGAAGACGTGCTCAAAATTGACAAAAAGCTTGTGACCATATAAATAGGATCTTGCAACTAGTTTTTGGCCAAAATAAAATTTTCTAAACACGACAAAGGTGAATATGTATCCAGAGTACTTGTCTTAGTTGCTGGCCTATTCACTTTCTAAGTACTAGATGTATCAAGTGATGTGAATAGCAGAAATATGATTAGGAATAAGGCAGAAATCAGTACATGCAAACATAGCTCAAATGACGCTCTCTATGTGCTCCTCTAGATATTGTTCCACTTTTGCCCCTTTCTTTTTTCTCTAATTTTGGGCTGTCGTTGTTTTTTGGGATTCTTTGACTTTTTCTTTTTATGTCTTTGATATTTTTTCTTCACTTAGGAGCACAAAAGAAGTAACCACAGAAAATATGAGCTTAAACAAGTGAAAGGCATGGCCTATGGAAAATTCAGAAGATGTGCTCAAAATTGACAAAAAGCTTGTGACCATGAAAATAGGATCTTGCAACTAGTTTTTGGCCAAAATAAAATTTTCTGAACACGACAAAGGTGAATATGTATCCAGAGTACTTCTCTTAGTTGCTGGCCTATTCACTTTCCTAGTACCAGATGTATCAAGTGATGTGAATAGCAGAAATATGATTAGGAATAAGGCAGAAATCAGTACATGCAAACACAGCTCAAATGACGCTCTCTATGTGCTCCTCTAGATATTGTTTCACTTTTGCCCCTTTCTTTTTTCTCTAATTTTGGGCTGTCATTGTTTTTTGGGATTCTTTGACTTTTTCTTTTTATGTCTTTGATATTTTTTCTTCACTTAGGAGCACAAAAGAAGTAACCACAGAAAATATGAGCTTAAACAAGTGAAAGGCATGGCCTGTGGAAAATTCAGAAGACGTGCTCAAAATTGACAAAAAGCTTGTGACCACGAAAATTGGATCTTGCGACCAGTTTTTAGCAAAAATAAATTTTTTTGAACTTAGCAAAGGTGAATAAGTATCCCAAGTACTTGTCTTAGTTGCTGGCCCATTCATGTTCTAAATACCAGATGTATCGTGTGATGTGAACAGCATAAATGTTATGAGGAATAAGACAGAAATCAGCACACGCTAACACAGCTCAAATGACGCTCTCTATGTGGTCCTCTAGATATTGTTCCACTTTTGCCCCTCTCTTTTTTCTCTGTTTTTGCCTATCGTTAATTTTTTGGTATTCTTTGACTTTTTCTTTTTATTTTTTTGATTTTTTTCTTCACTTAGGAGCACAAAAAAGTGACCATAGAAAATATGAGCTTAAACAAGTGAAAGGCGTGGCCTGTGGAAAATTCAAAAGATGTGCTCAAAATTGACAAAAAGCTTATGACCACGAAAATAGGATCTTACAACTAGTTTTTGGCCAAAATAAATTTTTTCGAACCGAGCAAAGCTAAATAAGTATCCTGAGTACTTGTCTTAGTTGCTGGCCTATTCACTTTCCAAGTACTAGATGTATCAAGTGATTTAAATAGCAGAAATATGATTAGGAATAAGGCAGAAATCAGCACACACAAACACAGCTCAAATGGCGCTCTCTATGTGCTCCTCTAGATATTGTTCTACTTTTGTCCTTCTCTTTTTTTCTCTATTTTTGGGCTGTCGTTGTTTTTTGGGATTCTAACTTTTTCTTTTTATTTTTTTGATATTTTTTCTTCACTTAGGAGCATAAAAGAAGTAACTACAGAAAATATGAGCTTAAACAAGTGAAAGGCGTGGCCTATGGAAAATTCAGAAGACGTTCTCAAAATTGACAAAAAGCTTGTGGCCATGTAAATAGGATCTTATGACTAGTTTTTGGCCAAAATAAAATTTTCTGAACACGATAATGGTGAATATGTATCCAGAGTACTTGTCTTAGTTGCTGGCCTATTCACTTTCTAAGTACTAGATGTATCAAGTGATGTGAATAGCAAAAATATGATTAGGAATAAGGCAGAAATCAGTACATGCAAACATAGCTCAAATGACGCTCTCTATGTGCTCCTCTAGATATTGTTTCACTTTTGCCCCTTTCTTTTTTCTCTAATTTTGGGTTGTCGTTGTTTTTTGGGATTCTTTGACTTTTTCTTTTTATGTCTTTGATATTTTTTCTTCACTTAGGAGCACAAAAGAAGTAACCACAGAAAATATGAGCTTAAACAAGTGAAAGGCATGGCCTGTGGAAAATTCAGAAGACGTGCTCAAAATTGACAAAAAGCTTGTGACCACGAAAATAGGATCTTGCGACCAGTTTTTAGCAAAAATAAATTTTTTCGAACTCAGCAAAGGTGAATAAGTATCCCAAGTACTTGTCTTAGTTGCTGGCCCATTCATGTTCTAAATACCAGATGTATCGTGTGATGTGAACAGCAGAAATGTTATGAGGAATAAGACATAAGTCAGCACACGCTAACACAGCTCAAATGACGCTCTCTATGTGGTCCTCTAGATATTGTTCCACTTTTGCCCCTCTCTTTTTTCTTTATTTTTGCCTATCGTTAATTTTTTGGTATTCTTTGACTTTTTCTTTTTATTTTTTTGATTTTTTTCTTCACTTAGGAGCACAAAAAAGTGACCACAGAAAATATGAGCTTAAACAAGTGAAAGACGTGGCTTGTGGAAAATTCAAAAGATGTGCTCAAAATTGACAAAAAGCTTATGACCACGAAAATAGGATCTTACGACCAGTTTTTGGCCAAAATAAATTTTTTTGAACTAGGCAAAGCTAAATAAGTATCCTGAGTACTTGTCTTAGTTACTGGCCTATTCACTTTCCGAGTACCAGATGTATCAAGTGATTTAAATAGCAGAAATATGATTAGGAATAAGGCGGAAATCAGCACACACAAACACAGCTCAAATGGCGCTCTCTATGTGCTCCTCTAGATATTGTTCTACTTTTGTCCTTCTCTTTTTTTCTCTATTTTTGGGCTGTCGTTGTTTTTTGGGATTCTAACTTTTTCTTTTTATTTTTTTGATATTTTTTCTTCACTTAGGAGCACAAAAGAAGTAACCAGAGAAAATATGAGCTTAAACAAGTGAAAGGCGTGGCCTATGGAAAATTCAGAAGACGTTCTCAAAATTGACAAAAAGCTTGTGGCCACGAAAATAGGATCTTATGACTAGTTTTTGGCCAAAATAAAATTTTTCAAACCTGACAAAGCTTAATAAGTATCCTGAGTACTTGTCTTAGTTGCTGGCCTATTCATGTTCCAAATACCAGATGTATCATGTGATGTGAATAGCAAAATATTATTAGGAATAAGATAGAAATTAGCACACGCAAACACAGCTCAAATGGCGCTCTCTATGTGGTCCTCTAGATATTGTTCCACTTTTACCCTTCTTTTTTCTCTATTTTTGGGCTATCATTGTTTTTTGGGATTCTTTGACTTTTTCTTTTTATGTCTTTGATATTTTTTCTTCACTTAGGAGCATAAAAGAAGTAACTACAGAAAATATGAGCCTAAACAAGTGAAAGGCATGGCCTATGGAAAATTCAGAAGATGTGCTCAAAATTGACAAAAAGCTTGTGACCATGTAAATAGGATCTTGCAACTAGTTTTTGGCCAAAATAAAATTTTCTGAACACGATAATGGTGAATATGTATCCAGAGTACTTGTCTTAGTTGCTGGCCTATTCACTTTCTATGTACTAGATGTATCAAGTGATGTGAATAGCAGAAATATGAATAGGAATAAGGCAGAAATCAGTACATGCAAACATAGCTCAAATGACGCTCTCTATGTGCTCCTCTAGATATTGTTCCACTTTTGCCCCTTTCTTTTTTCTCTAATTTTGGGCTGTCGTTGTTTTTTGGGATTCTTTGACTTTTTCTTTTTATGTCTTTGATATTTTTTCTTCACTTAGGAGCACAAAAGAAGTAACCACAGAAAATATGAGCTTAAACAAGTGAAAGGCATGGCCTGTGGAAAATTTAGAAGATGTGCTCAAAATTGACAAAAAGCTTGTGACCACAAAAATAGGATCTTGTGACCAGTTTTTAGCAAAAATAAATTTTTTTGAACTCGGCAAAGGTGAATAAGTATCCCAAGTACTTGTCTTAGTTGCTGGCCCATTCATGTTCTAAATACCAGATGTATCGTGTGATGTGAACAGCAGAAATGTTATGAGGAATAAGACATAAGTCAGCACACGCTAACACAGCTCAAATGACGCTCTCTATGTGGTCCTCTAGATATTGTTCCACTTTTGCCCCTCTCTTTTTTCTCTATTTTTGCCTATCGTTAATTTTTTGGAATTCTTTGACTTTTTCTTTTTATTTTTTTGATTTTTTTCTTCACTTAGGAGCACAAAAAAGTGACCACAGAAAATATGAGCTTAAACAAGTGAAAGGCGTGGCTTGTGGAAAATTCAAAAGATATGCTCAAAATTGACAAAAAGCTTATGACCACGAAAATAGGATCTTACGACCAGTTTTTGGCCAAAATAAATTTTTTTGAACTAGGCAAAGCTAAATAAGTATCCTGAATACTTGTCTTAGTTGCTGGCCTATTCACTTTCCAAGTACCAGATGTATCAAGTGATTTAAATAGCAGAAATATGATTAGGAATAAGGCGGAAATCAGCACACACAAACACAGCTCAAATGGCGCTCTCTATGTGCTCCTCTAGATATTGTTCTACTTTTGTCCTTCTCTTTTTTTCTCTATTTTTGGGCTGTCGTTGTTTTTTGGGATTCTAACTTTTTCTTTTTATTTTTTGATATTTTTTCTTCACTTAGGAGCACAAAAGAAGTAACCAGAGAAAATATGAGCTTAAACAAGTGAAAGACGTGGCCTATGGAAAATTCAGAAGACGTTCTCAAAATTGACAAAAAGCTTGTGGCCACGAAAATAGGATCTTATGACTAGTTTTTGGCCAAAATAAAATTTTTCAAACCTGACAAAGCTTGATAAGTATCCTGAGTACTTGTCTTAGTTGCTGGCCTATTCATGTTCCAAATACCAGATGTATCATGTGATGTGAATAGCAAAATATTATTAGGAATAAGATAGAAATTAGCACACGCAAACACAGCTCAAATGGCGCTCTCTATGTGGTCCTCTAGATATTGTTCCACTTTTACCCTTCTTTTTTCTCTATTTTTGGGCTATCATTGTTTTTTGGGATTCTTTGACTTTTTCTTTTTATGTCTTTGATATTTTTTCTTCACTTAGGAGCATAAAAGAAGTAACTACAGAAAATATGAGCCTAAACAAGTGAAAGGCATTGCCTATGGAAAATTCAGAAGATGTGCTCAAAATTGACAAAAAGCTTGTGACCATGAAAATAGGATCTTGCAACTAGTTTTTGGCCAAAATAAAATTTTCTGAACACGACAAAGGTGAATATGTATCCAGAGTACTTCTCTTAGTTGCTGGCCTATTCACTTTCCTAGTACCAGATGTATCAAGTGATGTGAATAGCAGAAATATGATTAGGAATAAGGCAGAAATCAGTACATGCAAACACAGCTCAAATGACGCTCTCTATGTGCTCCTCTAGATATTGTTTCACTTTTGCCCCTTTCTTTTTTCTCTAATTTTGGGCTGTCATTGTTTTTTGGGATTCTTTGACTTTTTCTTTTTATGTCTTTGATATTTTTTCTTCACTTAGGAGCACAAAAGAAGTAACCACAGAAAATATGAGCTTAAACAAGTGAAAGGCATGGCCTGTGGAAAATTCAGAAGACGTGCTCAAAATTGACAAAAAGCTTGTGACCACGAAAATAGGATCTTGCGACCAGTTTTTAGCAAAAATAATTTTTTTTGAACTCGGCAAAGGTGAATAAGTATCCCAAGTACTTGTCTTAGTTGCTGGCCCATTCATGTTCTAAATACCAGATGTATCGTGTGATGTGAACAGCAGAAATGTTATGAGGAATAAGACATAAGTCAGCACACGCTAACACAGCTCAAATGATGCTCTCTATGTGGTCCTCTAGATATTGTTCCACTTTTGCCCCTCTCTTTTTTCTCTATTTTTGCCTATCGTTAATTTTTTGGTATTCTTTGACTTTTTCTTTTTATTTTTTTGATTTTTTTCTTCACTTAGGAGCATAAAAAAGTGACCACAGAAAATATGAGCTTAAACAAGTGAAAGGCGTGGCTTGTGGAAAATTCAAAAGATGTGCTCAAAATTGACAAAAAGCTTATGACCACGAAAATAGGATCTTACGACCAGTTTTTGGCCAAAATAAATTTTTTTGAACTAGGCAAAGCTAAATAAGTATCCTGAATACTTGTCTTAGTTGCTGGCCTATTCACTTTCCAAGTACCAGATGTATCAAGTGATTTAAATAGCAGAAATATGATTAGGAATAAGGCGGAAATCAGCACACACAAACACAGCTCAAATGGCGCTCTCTATGTGCTCCTCTAGATATTGTTCTACTTTTGTCCTTCTCTTTTTTTCTCTATTTTTGGGCTGTCGTTGTTTTTTGGGATTCTAACTTTTTCTTTTTATTTTTTGATATTTTTTCTTCACTTAGGAGCACAAAAGAAGTAACCAGAGAAAATATGAGCTTAAACAAGTGAAAGACGTGGCCTATGGAAAATTCAGAAGACGTTCTCAAAATTGACAAAAAGCTTGTGGCCACGAAAATAGGATCTTATGACTAGTTTTTGGCCAAAATAAAATTTTTCAAACCTGACAAAGCTTAATAAGTATCCTGAGTACTTGTCTTAGTTGCTGGCCTATTCATGTTCCAAATACCAGATGTATCATGTGATGTGAATAGCAAAATATTATTAGGAATAAGATAGAAATTAGCACACGCAAACACAGCTCAAATGGCGCTCTCTATGTGGTCCTCTAGATATTGTTCCACTTTTACCCTTCTTTTTTCTCTATTTTTGGGCTATCATTGTTTTTTGGGATTCTTTGACTTTTTCTTTTTATGTCTTTGATATTTTTTCTTCACTTAGGAGCATAAAAGAAGTAACTACAGAAAATATGAGCCTAAACAAGTGAAAGGCATGGCCTATGGAAAATTCAGAAGATGTGCTCAAAATTGACAAAAAGCTTGTGACCATGAAAATAGGATCTTGCAACTAGTTTTTGGCCAAAATAAAATTTTCTGAACACGACAAAGGTGAATATGTATCCAGAGTACTTCTCTTAGTTGCTGGCCTATTCACTTTCCTAGTACCAGATGTATCAAGTGATGTGAATAGCAGAAATATGATTAGGAATAAGGCAGAAATCAGTACATGCAAACACAGCTCAAATGACGCTCTCTATGTGCTCCTCTAGATATTGTTTCACTTTTGCCCCTTTCTTTTTTCTCTAATTTTGGGCTGTCATTGTTTTTTGGGATTCTTTGACTTTTTCTTTTTATGTCTTTGATATTTTTTCTTCACTTAGGAGCACAAAAGAAGTAACCACAGAAAATATGAGCTTAAACAAGTGAAAGGCATGGCCTGTGGAAAATTCAGAAGACGTGCTCAAAATTGACAAAAAGCTTGTGACCACGAAAATAGGATCTTGCGACCAGTTTTTAGCAAAAATAATTTTTTTTGAACTCGGCAAAGGTGAATAAGTATCCCAAGTACTTGTCTTAGTTGCTGGCCCATTCATGTTCTAAATACCAGATGTATCGTGTGATGTGAACAGCAGAAATGTTATGAGGAATAAGACATAAGTCAGCACACGCTAACACAGCTCAAATGACGCTCTCTATGTGGTCCTCTAGATATTGTTCCACTTTTGCCCCTCTCTTTTTTCTCTATTTTTGCCTATCGTTAATTTTTTGGTATTCTTTGACTTTTTCTTTTTATTTTTTTGATTTTTTTCTTCACTTAGGAGCACAAAAAAGTGACCACAGAAAATATGAGCTTAAACAAGTGAAAGGCGTGGCCTGTGGAAAATTCTGAAAATGTGCTCAAAATTGACAAAAAGCTTATGACCACAAAAATAGGATCTTACGACCAGTTTTTGGCCAAAATAAATTTTTTTGAACTAGGCAAAGCTGAATAAGTATCCTGAGTACTTATCTTAGTTGCTGGCCTATTCACTTTCCAAGTACCAGATGTATCAAGTGATTTAAATAGCAGAAATATGATTAGGAATAAGGCGGAAATCAGCACACACAAACACAGCTCAAATGGTGCTCTCTATGTGCTCCTCTAGATATTGTTCTACTTTTGTCCTTCTCTTTTTTTCTCTATTTTTGGGCTGTCGTTATTTTTTGGGATTCTAACTTTTTCTTTTTATTTTTTTGATATTTTTTCTTCACTTAGGAGCACAAAAGAAGTAACTAGAGAAAATATGAGCCTAAACAAGTGAAAGGCATGGCCTGTGGAAAATTCAGAAGATGTGCTCAAAATTGACAAAAAGCTTGTGGCCATGAAAATAGGATCTTATGACCAGTTTTTGGCCAAAATAAAAATTTTCAAACCTGACAAAGCTTAATAAGTATCCCGAGTACTTGTCTTAGTTGCTGGCCTATTCATGTTCCAAATACCAAATGTATCATGTGATGTGAATAGCAAAAACATTATCAGGAATAAGACAGAAATTAGCACACGCAAACACAGCTCAAATGGCGCTCTCTATGTGGTCCTCTAGATATTGTTCCACTTTTACCCCTCTCTTTTTTCTCTATTTTTGGGCTGTCATTGTTTTTTGGGATTCTTTGACTTTTTCTTTTTATGTCTTTGATATTTTTTCTTCACTTAGGAGCATAAAAGAAGTAACTACAGAAAATATGAGCCTAAACAAGTGAAAGGCATGGCCTATGGAAAATTCAGAAGACATGCGCAAAATTGACAAAAAGCTTTTGACCATGAAAATAGGATCTTGCAACCAGTTTTTGGCCAAAATAAAATTTTCTGAACACGACAAAGGTGAATATGTATCTAGAGTACTTGTCTTAGTTACTGGCCTATTCACGTTCCTAGTACCAGATGTATCAAGTGATGTGAACAGTAGAAATATGATTAGGAACAAGGCAGAAATCAGCACACGCAAACATAGCTCAAATGATGCTCTCTATGTGGTCCTCTAGATATTGTTCCACTTTTGCCCCTCTCTTTTTTCTCTATTTTTAGGCTATCATTGTTTTTTGGGATACTTTGACTTTTTCTTTTTATGTCTTTGATATTTTTTCTTCACTTAAGAGCACAAAAGAAGTAACCATAGAAAATATGAGCCTAAACAAGTGAAAGGCGTGGCCTGTGAAAATTTCAGAAGATATGCTCAAAATTAACAAAAAGCTTATCACCACAAAAATAGGATCTTGCGACCAGTTTTTGGCCAAAATAAAATTTTTTGAACCCGGCAAAGGTGAATAAGTATCCTGAGTACTTCTCTTAGTTGCTGGCCTATTCACGTTCCAAGTACCAGATGTATCAAGTGATGTGAACAGCAGAAATATGATTAGGAACAAGGCAGAAATCAGCACACGCAAACACAGCTCAAATGACGCTCCCTATGTGCTCCTCTATATATTGTTCTAATTTTGCCCCTCTCATTTTTCTCTATTTTTTTGCTATCGTTGTTTTTTGGGATTCTTTGACTTTTTCTTTTTGTCTTTGATATTTTTCTTCACTTAGGAGGAGAAAACAAGTGACCACAGAAAATATGAGCTTAAACAAGTGAAAGGCGTGGCCTGTAGAAAATTTAGAAGACGTGCTCAAAATTGACAAAAAGCTTGTGACCATGAAAATAGGATCTTGCGACCAATTTTTGGCTAAAATAAAATTTTCTAAACCCGACAAAGGTGAATAAGTATCTCGAGTACTTGTCTTAGATGCTGGCCAATTCAAGTTCCTAGTACCAGATGTATCAAGTGATGTGAACAGTAGAAATATGATTAGGAACAAGGTGGAAATTAGCACACGCAAACACAGCTCAAATAATGCTCTCTATGTGGTCTTCTAGATATTGTTCCACTTTTGCCCCTCTTTTTTCTCTATTTTTGGGATGTCGTTGTTTTTTGGGATTCTTTGACTTTTTCTTTTTATGTCTTTGATATTTTCTTCACTTAGGAGCATAAAAGAAGTAACCATAGAAAATATGAGCCTAAACAAGTGAAAGGCGTGGCCTATGGAAAATTCAGAAGACGTGCTCAAAATTGACAAAAAGCTTGTGACGTGAAAATAGGATCTTGCGACAAGTTTTTGGCCAAAATAAAATTTTCTAAACCTGGCAAAGGTGAATAAGTATCCTGAGTACTTATCTTAGTTGCTGGCCTATTCATGTTCCTAGTACCAGATGTATCAAGTGATGTGAACAGTAGAAATATGATTAGGAACAAGGCAGAAATCAGCACATGCAAACACAGCTCAAATAACACTCTCTATGTGTTGCTCCAGATTTTGTTCCACTTTTGCCCCTCTCTTTTTTCTCTATTTTTGCCTATCGTTAATTTTTTGGAATTCTTTGACTTTTTCTTTTTATTTTTTTGATTTTTTTCTTCACTTAGGAGCACAAAAAAGTGACCACAGAAAATATGAGCTTAAACAAGTGAAAGGCGTGGCTTGTGGAAAATTCAAAAGATGTGCTCAAAATTGACAAAAAGCTTATGACCACGAAAATAGGATCTTACGACCAGTTTTTGGCCAAAATAAATTTTTTTGAACTAGGCAAAGCTAAATAGGTATCCTGAATACTTGTCTTAGTTGCTGGCCTATTCACTTTCCAAGTACCAGATGTATCAAGTGATTTAAATAGCAGAAATATGATTAGGAATAAGGCGGAAATCAGCACACACAAACACAGCTCAAATGGCGCTCTCTATGTGCTCCTCTAGATATTGTTCTACTTTTGTCCTTCTCTTTTTTTCTCTATTTTTGGGCTGTCGTTGTTTTTTGGGATTCTAACTTTTTCTTTTTATTTTTTGATATTTTTTCTTCACTTAGGAGCACAAAAGAAGTAACCAGAGAAAATATGAGCTTAAACAAGTGAAAGACGTGGCCTATGGAAAATTCAGAAGACGTTCTCAAAATTGACAAAAAGCTTGTGGCCACGAAAATAGGATCTTATGACTAGTTTTTGGCCAAAATAAAATTTTTCAAACCTGACAAAGCTTAATAAGTATCCTGAGTACTTGTCTTAGTTGCTGGCCTATTCATGTTCCAAATACCAGATGTATCATGTGATGTGAATAGCAAAATATTATTAGGAATAAGATAGAAATTAGCACACGCAAACACAGCTCAAATGGCGCTCTCTATGTGGTCCTCTAGATATTGTTCCACTTTTACCCTTCTTTTTTCTCTATTTTTGGGCTATCATTGTTTTTTGGGATTCTTTGACTTTTTCTTTTTATGTCTTTGATATTTTTTCTTCACTTAGGAGCATAAAAGAAGTAACTACAGAAAATATGAGCCTAAACAAGTGAAAGGCATGGCCTATGGAAAATTCAGAAGATGTGCTCAAAATTGACAAAAAGCTTGTGACCATGAAAATAGGATCTTGCAACTAGTTTTTGGCCAAAATAAAATTTTCTGAACACGACAAAGGTGAATATGTATCCAGAGTACTTCTCTTAGTTGCTGGCCTATTCACTTTCCTAGTACCAGATGTATCAAGTGATGTGAATAGCAGAAATATGATTAGGAATAAGGCAGAAATCAGTACATGCAAACACAGCTCAAATGACGCTCTCTATGTGCTCCTCTAGATATTGTTTCACTTTTGCCCCTTTCTTTTTTCTCTAATTTTGGGCTGTCATTGTTTTTTGGGATTCTTTGACTTTTTCTTTTTATGTCTTTGATATTTTTTCTTCACTTAGGAGCACAAAAGAAGTAACCACAGAAAATATGAGCTTAAACAAGTGAAAGGCATGGCCTGTGGAAAATTCAGAAGACGTGCTCAAAATTGACAAAAAGCTTGTGACCACGAAAATAGGATCTTGCGACCAGTTTTTAGCAAAAATAATTTTTTTTGAACTCGGCAAAGGTGAATAAGTATCCCAAGTACTTGTCTTAGTTGCTGGCCCATTCATGTTCTAAATACCAGATGTATCGTGTGATGTGAACAGCAGAAATGTTATGAGGAATAAGACATAAGTCAGCACACGCTAACACAGCTCAAATGACGCTCTCTATGTGGTCCTCTAGATATTGTTCCACTTTTGCCCCTCTCTTTTTTCTCTATTTTTGCCTATCGTTAATTTTTTGGTATTCTTTGACTTTTTCTTTTTATTTTTTTGATTTTTTTCTTCACTTAGGAGCACAAAAAAGTGACCACAGAAAATATGAGCTTAAACAAGTGAAAGGCGTGGCCTGTGGAAAATTCTGAAAATGTGCTCAAAATTGACAAAAAGCTTATGACCACAAAAATAGGATCTTACGACCAGTTTTTGGCCAAAATAAATTTTTTTGAACTAGGCAAAGCTGAATAAGTATCCTGAGTACTTATCTTAGTTGCTGGCCTATTCACTTTCCAAGTACCAGATGTATCAAGTGATTTAAATAGCAGAAATATGATTAGGAATAAGGCGGAAATCAGCACACACAAACACAGCTCAAATGGTGCTCTCTATGTGCTCCTCTAGATATTGTTCTACTTTTGTCCTTCTCTTTTTTTCTCTATTTTTGGGCTGTCGTTATTTTTTGGGATTCTAACTTTTTCTTTTTATTTTTTTGATATTTTTTCTTCACTTAGGAGCACAAAAGAAGTAACTAGAGAAAATATGAGCCTAAACAAGTGAAAGGCATGGCCTGTGGAAAATTCAGAAGATGTGCTCAAAATTGACAAAAAGCTTGTGGCCATGAAAATAGGATCTTATGACCAGTTTTTGGCCAAAATAAAAATTTTCAAACCTGACAAAGCTTAATAAGTATCCCGAGTACTTGTCTTAGTTGCTGGCCTATTCATGTTCCAAATACCAAATGTATCATGTGATGTGAATAGCAAAAACATTATCAGGAATAAGACAGAAATTAGCACACGCAAACACAGCTCAAATGGCGCTCTCTATGTGGTCCTCTAGATATTGTTCCACTTTTACCCCTCTCTTTTTTCTCTATTTTTGGGCTGTCATTGTTTTTTGGGATTCTTTGACTTTTTCTTTTTATGTCTTTGATATTTTTTCTTCACTTAGGAGCATAAAAGAAGTAACTACAGAAAATATGAGCCTAAACAAGTGAAAGGCATGGCCTATGGAAAATTCAGAAGACATGCGCAAAATTGACAAAAAGCTTTTGACCATGAAAATAGGATCTTGCAACCAGTTTTTGGCCAAAATAAAATTTTCTGAACACGACAAAGGTGAATATGTATCTAGAGTACTTGTCTTAGTTACTGGCCTATTCACGTTCCTAGTACCAGATGTATCAAGTGATGTGAACAGTAGAAATATGATTAGGAACAAGGCAGAAATCAGCACACGCAAACATAGCTCAAATGATGCTCTCTATGTGGTCCTCTAGATATTGTTCCACTTTTGCCCCTCTCTTTTTTCTCTATTTTTAGGCTATCATTGTTTTTTGGGATACTTTGACTTTTTCTTTTTATGTCTTTGATATTTTTTCTTCACTTAAGAGCACAAAAGAAGTAACCATAGAAAATATGAGCCTAAACAAGTGAAAGGCGTGGCCTGTGAAAATTTCAGAAGATATGCTCAAAATTAACAAAAAGCTTATCACCACAAAAATAGGATCTTGCGACCAGTTTTTGGCCAAAATAAAATTTTTTGAACCCGGCAAAGGTGAATAAGTATCCTGAGTACTTCTCTTAGTTGCTGGCCTATTCACGTTCCAAGTACCAGATGTATCAAGTGATGTGAACAGCAGAAATATGATTAGGAACAAGGCAGAAATCAGCACACGCAAACACAGCTCAAATGACACTCCCTATGTGCTCCTCTATATATTGTTCTAATTTTGCCCCTCTCATTTTTCTCTATTTTTTTGCTATCGTTGTTTTTTGGGATTCTTTGACTTTTTCTTTTTGTCTTTGATATTTTTCTTCACTTAGGAGGAGAAAACAAGTGACCACAGAAAATATGAGCTTAAACAAGTGAAAGGCGTGGCCTGTAGAAAATTTAGAAGACGTGCTCAAAATTGACAAAAAGCTTGTGACCATGAAAATAGGATCTTGCGACCAATTTTTGGCTAAAATAAAATTTTCTAAACCCGACAAAGGTGAATAAGTATCTCGAGTACTTGTCTTAGATGCTGGCCAATTCAAGTTCCTAGTACCAGATGTATCAAGTGATGTGAACAGTAGAAATATGATTAGGAACAAGGTGGAAATTAGCACACGCAAACACAGCTCAAATAATGCTCTCTATGTGGTCTTCTAGATATTGTTCCACTTTTGCCCCTCTTTTTTCTCTATTTTTGGGATGTCGTTGTTTTTTGGGATTCTTTGACTTTTTCTTTTTATGTCTTTGATATTTTCTTCACTTAGGAGCATAAAAGAAGTAACCATAGAAAATATGAGCCTAAACAAGTGAAAGGCGTGGCCTATGGAAAATTCAGAAGACGTGCTCAAAATTGACAAAAAGCTTGTGACGTGAAAATAGGATCTTGCGACAAGTTTTTGGCCAAAATAAAATTTTCTAAACCTGGCAAAGGTGAATAAGTATCCTGAGTACTTATCTTAGTTGCTGGCCTATTCATGTTCCTAGTACCAGATGTATCAAGTGATGTGAACAGTAGAAATATGATTAGGAACAAGGCAGAAATCAGCACATGCAAACACAGCTCAAATAACACTCTCTATGTGTTGCTCCAGATTTTGTTCCACTTTTGCCCCTCTCTTTTTTCTCTATTTTTGGGCTGTCGTTGTTTTTTGGCATTCTTTGACTTTTTATTTTTATTTTTTTGAAATTTTTTCTTCACTTAGGAGCACAAAAGAAGTAACCACAGAAAATATTAGCTTAAACAAGTGAAAGGCGTGGCCTGTGGAAAATTCAGAATACGTGTTCAAAATTGACAAAAAGCTTGTGACCACAAAAATAGGATCTTGTGACCAGTTTTTGGCCAAAATAAAATTTTTCGAAATCGGCAAAGGTGAATAAGTATCTCAAGTACTTGTCTTAGTTGCTGGCCTATTCGTGTTCTAAGTACTAGATGTATAATGTGATGTGAACAGCAGAAATATTATAAGGAATAAGATAGAAATCAGCACACACAAACATAGCTCAAATGGCGCCCTCTATGTGGTCCTCTAGATATTGTTCCACTTTTGCCCCTCTCTTTTTTCTCTATTTTTGGGTTGTCATTGTTTTTTTGGTATTCTTTGACTTTTTCTTTTTCTTTTTTTTTGATATTTTTTCTTCACTTAGGAGCACAAAAGAAGTGACCATAGAAAATATGAGCTTAAACAAGTCAAAGGCATGGTCTGTGGAAAATTCAGAAGATGTGCTCAAAATTGACAAAGCTTATGACCAGGAAAATAGGATCTTGCGACCAGTTTTTGGCCAAAATAAAAATTTTCAAAACTAGCAAAGCTGAATAAGTATCCCGATTACTTGTCTTAGTTGCTGGCCTATTCAAATTCCAAGTACCAGATATATCAGGTGATGTGAATAGTAGAAATATGAATGGGAACAAGGCAGAAATCAGCACACGCAAACACAGCTCAAATGACGCTCTCTATGTGCTCCTCTAGATATTGTTCCACTTTTGCCCCTCTTATTTTTCTCTATTTTTTGGTTGTCATTGTTTTTAGGATTCTTTGACTTTTTCTTTTTATGTCTTTGATATTTTTTCTTCACTTAGGAGCACAAAAGAAGTAACCATAGAAAATATGAGCCTAAACAAGTGAAAGGCGTGGCCTATGGAAAATTCAGAAGATGTGCTCAAAATTGACAAAAAGCTTGTGACCACGAAAATAGGATCTTACGACCAGTTTTTGGCCAAAATAAAATTATTCAAACCTAGCAAAGGTGAATAAGTATCCCGAGCACTTTTCTTAGTTGCTGGCCTATTCATGTCCCAAGTACCAGATGTATCAAGTGTTGTGAACAATAGAAATATTATAAGGAAAAACATAGAAATCAGCACACGCAAACACAGCTCAAATGACGCTCTCTGTGTGGTCCTCTAGATATTGTTCCACTTTTGCCCCTCTCTCTTTTCTCTATTTTTTGGATGCCATTGTTTTTTTGGTATTCTTTGACTTTTTCTTTTTATTTTTTTGATATTTTTTGTTCACTTAGGAGCAGAGAAGAAGTGACTACAGAAAATATGAGCTTAAACAAGTGAAAGGCGTGGCCTATGAAAAATTCAGAAGTTGTGCTCAAAATTAACAAAAAGCTTATGACCATGAAAATAGGATCTTGCGACCAGTTTTTGCCGAAAATAAAATTTTTCAAAACCGGCAAAGCTGAATAAGTATCCCGAGTACTTGTCTTAGTCGCTGGCCTATTCAAATTCCAAATACCAGATGGATCAAGTGATGTGAACAATAGAAATAGGATTAGGAACAAGGCGGAAATCAGTACATGCAAACACAGCTCAAATGATGCTCTCTATGTGCTCCTCTAGATATTGTTCCACTTTTGCCACTCTCATTTTTCTCTATTTTTTGGCTATCATTGTATTTTTGGGATTCTTTGACTTTTTCTTTTTATGTCTTTGATATTTTTTCTTCACTTAGGAGCGTAAAAGAAGTAACTACAGAAAATATGAGCCTAAACAAGTGAAAGGCGTGACCTATGGAAAATTCAGAAGACGTGCTCAAAATTGACAAAAAGCTTATGACCATGAAAATAGGATCTTGCAACCAGTTTTTGGCCAAAATAAAATTTTCTGAACACGACAATGGTGAATATGTATCCAGAGTACTTGTCTTTGTTGCTGGCCTATTCACGTTCCTAGTACCAGATGTATCAAGTGATGTGAACAGTAGAAATATGATTAGGAACAAGGCAGAAATCAGCACACACAAACATAGCTCAAATGATGCTCTCTATGTGGTCCTCTAGATATTGTTCCACTTTTGTCCCTCTCTTTTTTCTCTATTTTTGGGCTATCGTTGTTTTTTGGGATTCTTTGACTTTTTCTTTTTATGTCTTTGATATTTTTTCTTCACTTAGGAGCACAAAAGAAGTTACCATAGAAAATATGAGCCTAAACAAGTGAAAGGTGTGGCCTATGAAAATTTTAGAAGATATGCTCAAAATTGACAAAAAGCTTGTCACCACGAAAATAGGATCTTGCGACCAGTTTTTGGCCAAAATAAAATTTTCTGAACCTAGCAAAGGTGAATAAGTATCCTGAGTACTTCTCTTAGTTGCTGGCCTATTCACGTTCCAAGTACCAGATGTATCAAGTGATGTGAACAGCAGAAATATGATTAGTAACAAGGCAGAAATCAGCACACGCAAACACAGCTCAAATGACGCTCCCTATGTGCTCCTCTAGATATTGTTCTAATTTTGCCCCTCTCATTTTTCTCTATTTTTTTGCTATCGTTGTTTTTTGGGATTCTTTGACTTTTTCTTTTTATGTCTTTGATATTTTTCTTCACTTAGGAGCAGAAAACAAGTGACCACAGAAAATATGAGCTTAAACAAGTGAAAGGCGTGGCCTGTGGAAAATTCAGAAGACGTGCTCAAAATTGAGAAAAAGCTTGTGACCATGAAAATAGGATCTTGCGACCAGTTTTTGGCTAAAATAAAATTTTCTAAACCCGACAAAGGTGAATAAGTATCTCGAGTACTTGTCTTAGTTGCTGGCCAATTCATGTTCCCAGTACCAGATGTATCAAGTGATGTGAATAGTAGAAATATGATTAGGAACAAGGTGGAAATCAGCACACACAAACACAGCTCAAATGATGCTCTCTCTGTGGTCTTCACTTAGGAGCATAAAAGAAGTAACCACAGAAAATATGAGCCTAAACAAGTGAAAGGCGTGGCCTGTGGAAAATTCAGAAGATGTGCTCAAAATTGACAAAATGCTTGTGACGCGAAAATAGGATCTTGCGACAAGTTTTTGGCCAAAATAAAATTTTCTAAACCCAGCAAAGGTGAATAAGTATCCTGAGTACTTATCTTAGTTGCTGGCCTATTCACGTTCCTAGTACCAGATGTATCAAGTGATGTGAACAGTAGAAATATGATTAGGAACAAGGTAGAAATCAGCACATGCAAACACAGCTCAAATAATGCTCTCTATGTGCTGCTCTAGATTTTGTTCCACTTTTGCCCCTCTCTTTTTTCTCTATTTTTGGGCTATCGTTGTTTTTTGGGATTCTTTGACTTTTTATTTTTATTTTTTTGAAATTTTTTCTTCACTTAGGAGCACAAAAGAAGTAACCGCAGAAAATATTAGCTTAAACAAGTGAAAGGCGTGGCCTGTGGAAAATTCAGAATACATGCTCAAAATTGACAAAAAGCTTGTGACCACGAAAATAGAATCTTGCGACCAGTTTTTGGCCAAAATAAAATTTTTCGAAATCGGTAAAGGTGAATAAGTATCTTGAGTACTTGTCTTAGTTGCTGGCCTATTCGTGTTCCAAGTACCAGATGTATAATGTGATGTGAACAGCAGAAATATTATAAAGAATAAGATAGAAATCAGCACACGCAAACATAGCTCAAATGGCGCCCTCTATGTGGTCCTCTAGATATTGTTCCACTTTTACCCCTCTCTTTTTTCTCTATTTTTGGGTTGTCGTTGTTTTTTTTGTATTCTTTGACTTTTTCTTTTTATTTTTTTGATATTTTTTCTTCACTTAGGAGCACAAAAGAAGTGACCACAAAAAATATGAGCTTAAACAAGTCAAAGGCATGGTCTGTGGAAAATTCAGAAGATGTGCTCAAAATTGACAAAGCTTATGACCAGGAAAATAGGATCTTGCGACCAGTTTTTGGCCAAAATAAAAATTTTCAAAACCAACAAAGCTGAATAAGTATCCAGAGTACTTGTCTTAGTTGCTGGCCTATTCAAATTCTAAGTACCAGATGTATCAATTGATGTGAACAGTAGAAATATGAATGGGAACAAGGCGGAAATCAGCACACGCAAACACAGCTCAAATGATGCTCTCTATGTGCTCCTCTAGATATTGTTCCACTTTTGCCCCTCTTATTTTTCTCTATTTTTTGGTTGTCATTGTTTTTAGGATTCTTTGACTTTTTCTTTTTATGTCTTTGATATTTTTTCTTCACTTAGGAGCACAAAAGAAGTAACCATAGAAAATATGAGCCTAAACAAGTGAAAGGCGTGGCCTGTGGAAAATTCAGAAGATGTGCTCAAAATAGACAAAAAGCTTATGACCACGAAAATAGGATCTTGCGACCAGTTTTTGGCCAAAATAAAATTGTTCGAACCCAGCAAAGGTGAATAAGTATCCCGAGCACTTGTCTTAGTTGCTGGCCTATTCATGTTCCAAGTACTAGATGTATCAAGTGATGTGAACAATAGAAATATTATAAGGAAAAACATAGAAATCAGCACACGCATACACAGCTCAAATGCGCGCTCTCTATGTGGTCCTCTAGATATTGTTCCACTTTTGCCCCTCTCTTTTCTCTATTTTTTGGATGCCATTGTTTTTTTGGTATTCTTTGACTTTTTCTTTTTCTTTTTTTGATATTTTTTGTTCACTTAGGAGCAGAGAAGAAGTGACTACAGAAAATATGAGCTTAAACAAGTGAAAGGCGTGGCCTATGGAAAATTCAGAAGATGTGCTCAAAATTGACAAAAAGCTTATGACCATGAAAATAGGATCTTGCGACCAGTTTTTGCCCAAAATAAAATTTTTCAAAACCGGCAAAGCTGAATAAGTATCCCGAGTACTTGTCTTAGTCGCTGGCCTATTCAAATTCCAAATACCAGATGGATCAAGTGATGTGAACAACAGAAATAGGATTAGGAACAAGGCAGAAATCAGTACATGCAAACACAGCTCAAATGACGCTCTCTATGTGCTCCTCTAGATATTGTTCCACTTTTGCCCCTCTCATTTTTCTCTATTTTTTGGCTATCGTTGTATTTTTGGGATTCTTTGAGTTTTTCTTTTTATGTCTTTGATATTTTTTCTTCACTTAGGAGCATAAAAGAAGTAACTATAGAAAATATGAGCCTAAACAAGTGAAAGGCGTGGCCTATGGAAAATTCAGAAGATGTGCTCAAAATTGACAAAAAGCTTGTGACCATGAAAATAGGATCTTGCAACCAGTTTTTGGCCAAAATAAAATTTTCTGAACACGACAAATGTGAATATGTATCCAGAGTACTTGTCTTTGTTGCTGGCCTATTCACGTTCCTAGTACCAGATGTATCAAGTGATGTGAACAGTAGAAATATGATTAGGAATAAGGCAGAAATCAGCACATGCAAACATAGCTCAAATGATGCTCTCTATGTGGTCCTCTAGATATTGTTCCACTTTTGCCCCCCTCTTTTTTCTCTATTTTTGGGCTATCGTTGTTTTTTGGGATTCTTTGACTTTTTCTTTTTATGTCTTTGATATTTTTTCTTCACTTAGGAGCACAAAAGAAGTAACCATAGAAAATATGAGCCTAAACAAGTGAAAGGTGTGGCCTGTGAAAATTTTAGAAGATATGCTCAAAATTGACAAAAAGCTTGTCACCACGAAAATAGGATCTTGCGACCAGTTTTTGGCCAAAATAAAATTTTCCGAACCTAGCAAAGGTGAATAAGTATCCTAAGTACTTCTCTTAGTTGCTGGCCTATTCATGTTCCAAGTACCAGATGTATCAAGTGATGTGAACAGCAGAAATATGATTAGGAACAAGGCAGAAATCAGCACACGCAAACACAGCTCAAATGACGCTCCCTATGTGCTCCTCTAGATATTGTTCTAATTTTGCCCCTCTCATTTTTCTCTATTTTTTTGCTATCGTTGTTTTTTGGGATTCTTTGACTTTTTCTTTTTATGTCTTTGATATTTTTCTTCACTTAGGAGCAGAAAACAAGTGACCACAGAAAATATGAGCTTAAACAAGTGAAAGGCGTGGCCTGTGGAAAATTCAGAAGACGTGCTCAAAATTGAGAAAAAGCTTGTGACCATGAAAATAGGATCTTGCGACCAGTTTTTGGCTAAAATAAAATTTTCTAAACCCAGCAAAGGTGAATAAGTATCTCGAGTACTTGTCTTATTTGCTGGCCAATTCATGTTCCTAGTACTAGATGTATCAAGTGATGTGAATAGTAGAAATATGATTAGGAACAAGGTGGAAATCAGCACACGCAAACACAGCTCAAATGATGCTCTCTCTGTGGTCTTCTAGATATTGTTCCACTTTTGCCCCTCTTTTTTCTCTATTTTTGTGCTGTCATTGTTTTTTAGGATTCTTTGACTTTTTCTTTTTATGTCTTTGATATTTTCTTCACTTAGGAGCATAAAAGAAGTAACCATAGAAAATATGAGCCTAAACAAGTGAAAGGCATGGCCTGTGGAAAATTCAGAAGTCGTGCTCAAAATTAACAAAAAGCTTGTGACGCGAAAATAGGATCTTGTGATAAGTTTTTGGCCAAAATAAAATTTTCTAAACCCGACAAAGGTGAATAAGTATCCTGAGTACTTATCTTAGTTGCTGGCCTATTCACGTTCCTAGTACCAGATGTATCAAGTGATGTGAATAGTAGAAATATGATTAGGAACAAGGCAAAAATCAGCACATGCAAACATAGCTCAAATAACGCTCTCTATGTGCTGCTCTAGATTTTGTTCCACTTTTACCCCTCTCTTTTTTCTCTATTTTTTGGCTGTCGTTGTTTTTTTGGGATTCTTTGACTTTTTATTTTTATTTTTTTGAAATTTTTTCTTCACTTAGGAGCACAAAAGAAGTAACAGCAGAAAATATTAGCTTAAACAAGTGAAAGGCGTGGCCTGTGGAAAATTTAGAATACGTGCTCAAAATTGACAAAAAGCTTGTGACCATGAAAATAGGATCTTGCGACCAATTTTTGGCCAAAATAAAATTTTTCGAAACCGGCAAAGGTGAATAAGTATCCCAAGTACTTATCTTAGTTGCTGGCCTATTCGTGTTCCAAGTACCAGATGTATAATGTGATGTGAACAGCAGAAATATTATAAGGAATAAGATGGAAATCAGCACACGCAAACATAGCTCAAATGGCGCCCTCTATGTGGTTCTCTAGATATTGTTCCACTTTTGCCCCTCTCTTTTTTCTCTATTTTTGGGTTGTCGTTGTTTTTTTGGTATTCTTTGACTTTTTCTTTTTATTTTTTTGATATTTTTTCTTCACTTAGGAGCACAAAAGAAGTGACCATAGAAAATATGAGCTTAAACAAGTCAAAGGCATGGTCTGTGGAAAATTCAGAAGATGTGCTCAAAATTGACAAAAAGCTTATGACCAGGAAAATAGGATCTTGCGACCAGTTTTTGGCCAAAATAAAAATTTTCGAAACCGGCAAAGCTGAATAAGTATCCCGAGTACTTGTCTTAGTTGCTGGTCTATTCAAATTCCAAGTACCAGATGTATCAAGTGATGTGAACAGTAGAAATATGAATGGGAACAAGGCGGAAATCAGCACACGCAAACACAGCTCAAATGACACTCTTTATGTGCTCCTCTAGATATTATTCCACTTTTGCCCCTCTTATTTTTCTCTATTTTTTGGTTATCATTGTTTTTAGGATTCTTTGACTTTTTCTTTTTATGTCTTTGATATTTTTTCTTCACTTAGGAGCACAAAAGAAGTAACCATAGAAAATATGAGCCTAAACAAGTGAAAGGCGTGGCCTATGGAAAATTCAGAAGACGTGCTCAAAATTGACAAAGAGCTTGTGACCACGAAAATAGGATCTTGCGACCAGTTTTTGGCCAAAATAAAATTGTTCGAACCCAGCAAAGGTGAATAAGTATCCCGAGCACTTGTCTTAGTTGCTGGCCTATTCATGTTCCAAGTTCTAGATGTATCAAGTGATGTGAACAATAGAAATATTATAAGGAAAAACATAGAAATCAGCACACGCAAACACAGCTCAAATGGCGCTCTCTATGTGGTGCTCTAAATATTGTTCCTCTTTTGCCTCTCTCTTTTTTCTCTATTTTTTGGATGCCATTGTTTTTTGGTATTCTTTGACTTTTTCTTTTTATTTTTTTGATATTTTTTGTTCACTTAGGAGCACAGAAGAAGTGACTACAGAAAATATGAGCTTAAACAAGTGAAAGGCGTGGCCTATGAAAAATTCAGAAGATGTGCTCAAAATTGACAAAAAGCTTATGACCACGAAAATAGGATCTTGCGACCAGTTTTTGCCCAAAATAAAATTTTTCAAAACTGGCAAAGCTGAATAAGTATCCCGAGTACTTGTCTTAGTCGCTGGCCTATTCAAATTCCAAATACCAGATGAATCAAGTGATGTGAACAACAGAAATAGGATTAGGAACAAGGCGGAAATCAGTACATGCAAACACAGCTCAAATGACGCTCTCTATGTGCTCCTCTAGATATTGTTCCACTTTTGCCCCTCTCATTTTTCTCTATTTTTTGGTTGTCGTTGTATTTTTGGGATTCTTTGACTTTTTCTTTTAATGTTTTGATATTTTTTTCTTCACTTACGAGCACAAAAGAAGTGACCATAGAAAATATGAGCTTAAACAAGTGAAAGGCATGGCCTTTGGAAAATTCAAAAGACGTGCTGAAAATTGACAAAAAGCTTGTGACGATGAAAATAGGATCTTGCGGCCAGTTTTTGGCTAAAATAAAATTTTCTAAACCTGGCAAAGGTGAATAAGTATCCTGAGTACTTGTCTTAGTTACTAGCCTATTCATGTTCCAAGTACCAGATGTATCAAGTGATGTGAACAGCAGAAATATTATAAGGAGAGAAAAAGAAATTAGCACACACAAACACAGCTCAAATGGTGCTCTCTATGTGGTCCTCTAGATATTGTTCCACTTTTGCCCCTCTCTTTTTTCTCTATTTTTTGGATGTCTTTGTTTTTTGGTATTCTTTGACTTTTTCTTTTTATTTTTTTGATATTTTTTCTTCACTTAGGAGCACAAAAGAAGTGACTACAGAAAATATGAGCTTAAACAAGTGAAAGGCGTGGCCTGTGGAAAATTCAGAAGATGTGCTCAAAATTGACAAAAAGCTTGTGACCACGAAAATAGGATCTTGCGACTAGTTTTTGGCCAAAATAAAATTTTTTGAAAATGGCAAAGCTGAATAAGTATCCTGAGTACTTGTCTTACTTGCTGGCCTATTAAAATTCCAAGTACCAGATGTATCCAGTGATGTGAACAGCAGAAATATGAATAGGAACAAGGCGGAAATTAGCACACACAAACATAGCTCAAATGACGCTCTCTATGTGCTCCTCTAGATATTGTTCCACTTTTGCCCCTCTCATTTTTCTCTATTTTTGGGTTGTAGTTGTTTTTTTTGGATTCTTTGACTTTTTCTTTTTATGTTTTTGATATTTTTTCTTCACTTAGGAGCATAAAAGAAGTAACCACAGAAAATATGAGCTTAAACAAGTGAAAGGCATGGCCTGTGGATAATTCAGAAGACGTGCTCAAAATTAACAAAAAGCTTGTGACCATTGCCCCTCTTTTTTCTCTATTTTTTGGCTCTCGTTGTTTTTTTGGGATTCTTTGACTTTTTCCTTTAATGTTTTTGATATTTTTTCTTCACTTAGGAGCACAAAAGAAGTAACCATAGAAAATAAGAGCTTAAACAAGTGAAAGGTGTGGCCTATGGAAAATTCAAAAGACATGCTCAAAAGTGACAAAAAGCTTGTGACCACAAAAATAGGATCTTGCGACCAGTTTTTGGCTAAAATAAAATTTTCTGAACCGGCAAAGGAGAATAAGTATCCCAAGTACTTGTCTTAGTTGCTAGCCGATTCACGTTCCAAATGCCAGATGTATCAAGTGATATGAACAGCAGAAATATTATAAGGAAAAAGACAGAAATCTGCACACGCAAACACAACTCAAATGGCGCTCTCTATGTGGTCGTCTAGATATTGTTCCACTTTTGCCCCATCCTTTTTTCTTTAGTTTTTGGATGTCATTGTTTTTTTTTGTATTCTTTGACTTTTTCTTTTTATTTTTTGATATTTTTTCTTCACTTAGGGGAACAAAAGAAGTGACTATAGAAAATATGAGCTTAAACAAGTGAAAGGCGTGGCCTGTGGATAATTCAGAAGATGTGCTCAAAATTGATAAAACGCTTGTGACCATGAAAATAGGATCTTGCGACCAGTTTTTGGCCAAAATAAATTTTTTTGAAACCAGCAAAGCTAAATAAGTATCTTGAGTACTTGTCTTAGTTGCTGGCCTATTCAAATTCCAAGTACCAGATGTACCAAGTCATGTGAACAGTAGAAATATGAATAGGAACAAGGCAGAAATCAGCACACGTAAACACAGCTCAAATGACGCTCTCTATGTGCTCCTCTAGATATTGTTCCACTTTTGCCCCTCTTATTTTTCTCTATTTTTTAGCTGTCGTTGTTTTTTAGGATTCTTTGACTTTTTCTTTTTATGTCTTTGATATTTTTTCTTCACTTAGGAGCACAAAAGAAGTAACCACAGAAAATATGAGCTTAAACAAGTGAAAGGCGTGGCCTATGGAAAATTCAGAAGACGTGCTCAAAATTGAGAAAAAGCTTGTGACCACAAAAATAGCATCTTGTGACCAGTTTTTGGCTAAAATAAAAGTTTCCAAACTCGGCAAAGGTGGATAAGTATCCCGAGTACTTATCTTAGTTGCTGGCCTATTCACGTTCCAACTACCAGATGTATCAAGTGATGTGAACAGCAGAAATATTATAAGGAAAGAGAAAGAAATCAGCACACGCAAACACAGCTCAAATGTCGCTCTCTATGTGGTCCTCTAGATATTATTCCACTTTTGCCCCTCTCTTTTTCTCTATTTTTTGGATGTCTTTGTTTTTTCGGTATTCTTTGACTTTTTCTTTTTATTTTTTTTTTGATATTTTTCTTCACTTAGGAGCACAAAAGAAGTGACTACAGAAAATATGAGCTTAAACAAGTGAAAGGCATGGCCTATGGAAAATTCAAAAGATGTGATCAAAATTGATAAAAAGCTTGTGACCACGAAAATAAGATCTTGCGACCAGTTTTTGGCCAAAATAAAAATTTTCAAAAATGGCAAAGCTAAATAAGTATCCTGAGTACTTGTCTTACTTGCTGGCCTATTAAAATTCCAAGTACCAGATGTATCCAGTGACGTGAATAGCAGAAATATGAATAGGAACAAGGCAGAAATCAGCACACACAAACATAGCTCAAATGACGTTCTCTATGTGCTCCTCTAGATATTGTTCCAATTTTGCCACTCTCATTTTTCTCTATTTTTGGGTTGTAGTTGTTTTTTTTGGGATTCTTTGACTTTTTCTTTTTATGTTTTTGATATTTTTTCTTCACTTAGGAGCATAAAAGAAGTAACCACAGAAAATATGAGCTTAAACAAGTGAAAGGCATGGCCTGTGGATAATTCAGAAGACGTGCTCAAAATTAACAAAAAGCTTGTGACCATTGCCCCTCTCTTTTTTCTCTATTTTTGGGCTCTCGTTGTTTTTTGGGATTCTTTGAATTTTTCTTTTAATGTTTGTGATATTTTTTCTTCACTTAGGAGCACAAAAGAAGTAATCATAGAAAATAAGAGCTTAAACAAGTGAAAGGCGTGGCCAGTGGAAAATTCAGAAGACATGCTCAAAATTGACAAAAAGCTTGTGACCACGAAAATAGGATCTTGCGATCTATTTTTGGCTAAAATAAAATTTTCCGAACCCAGCAAAGGAGAATAAGTATCCCGAGTATTTGTCTTAGTTGCTGGCCTATTCACGTTCCAAGTACCAGATGTATGAAGTGATGTGAACAGTAGAAATATTATAAGGAAAAAGACAGAAATCAGCACACGCAAACACAACTCAAATGGCGCTCTCTATGTGGTCCACTAGATATTGTTCCACTTTTGTCCCTCTCTTTTTTCTCTATTTTTTGGATGTCGTTGTTTTTTTTTGTATTCTTTGACTTTTTCTTTTTATTTTTTGATATTTTTCTTCACTTAGGGGCACAAAAGAAGTGACTACAGAAAATATAAGCTTAAACAAGTGAAAGGCGTGGCCTATGGATAATTCAGAAGATGTGCTCAAAATTGATAAAAAGCTTGTGACTATAAAAATAGGATCTTGCGACCAGTTGTTGGCCAAAATAAAAATTTTTGAAACCAGTAAAGCTGAATAAGTATCCTGAGTACTTGTCTTAGTTGCTGGCCTATTCAAATTCCAAGTACCAGATGTATCAAGTGATGTGAACAGTAGAAATATGAATAGGAACAAGGCATAAATCAGCACAGGTAAACACAGCTCAATTGACGTTCTCTATGTGCTCCTCTAGATATTGTTCCACTTTTGCCCCTCTTATTTTTCTCTATTTTTTGGCTGTCGTTGTTTTTTAGGATTCTTTGACTTTTTCTTTTTATGTCTTTGATATTTTTTCTTCACTTAGGAGCACAAAATAAGTAACCACAGAAAATATGAGCTTAAACAAGTGAAAGGCGTAGCCTGTGGAAAATTCAGAAGATGTGCTCAAAATTGAGAAAAAGCTTGTGACCACAAAAATAGGATCTTGCGACCAGTTTTTGGCTAAAATAAAAGTTTCCGAACCCGGCAAAGGTGAATAAGTATCCCGAGTACTTGTCTTAGTTGCTGGCCTATTCACGTTCCAACTACCAGATGTATTAAGTGATGTGAATAGTAGAAATATTATAAGGAAAGAGAAAGAAATCAGCACACGCAAACATAGCTCAAATGACGCTCCCTATGTGGTCCTCTAGATATTGTTCCACTTTTGCCCCTCTCTTTTTTCTCTATTTTTTGGATGTCTTTCTTTTTTTGGTATTCTTTGACTTTTTCTTTTTCTTTTTTTATATTTTTCTTCACTTAGGAGCACAAAAGAAGTGACTACAGAAAATATGAGCTTAAACAAGTGAAAGGCGTGGCCTGTGGAAAATTCAGAAGATGTGCTCAAAATTGACAAAAAACTTGTGACCACGAAAATAGGATCTTGCGACCAGTATTTGGCCAAAATAAAAAATTTCGAAAATGGCAAAGCTGAATAAGTATCCCGAGTACTTGTCTTACTTGCTGGCCTATTAAAATTCCAAGTACCAGATATATCCAGTGATGTGAACAGTAGAAATATGAATAGGAACAAGGCAGAAATCAGCACACGCAAACATAGCTCAAATGACGCTCTCTATGTACTCCTCTAGATATTGTTCCACTTTTGCCCCTCTCATTTTTCTCTATTTTTGGGTTGTAGTTGTTTTTTTGGGATTCTTTGACTTTTTCTTTTTATGTTTTTGATATTTTTTCTTCACTTAGGAGCATAAAAGAAGTAACCACAGAAAATATGAGCTTAAACAAGTGAAAGGCATGGCCTGTGGATAATTTAGAAGACGTGCTCAAAATTAACAAAAAGCTTGTAACCATTGCCCCTCTCTTTTTTCTCTATTTTTGGGCTCTCGTTGTTTTTTTGGGATTCTTTGACTTTTTCTTTTAATGTTTTTGATATTTTTTCTTCACTTAGGAGCACAAAAGAAGTAACCATAGAAAATAAGAGCTTAAACAAGTGAAAGGCGTGGCCTATGGAAAATTCAGAAGACATGCTCAAAATTGACAAAAAGCTTATGACCACGAAAATAGGATCTTGCGATCAGTCACCTAGGAGTTCGATTGGGTGCGTGTAAAATGATTTTCGAGCCTACGGTACGTTTGGGGCATACCGTGCACCTATCTTGCACTGACACTAGGTGCCAACAGACCGAAGCGAGATTCCACATAACCCACGTCATCTAGGTGTAACATCGGGTGCGTCTGAAACAATTTCTGAGCCTATGGTATGTTCATCGCAAATCATGCACCTATCTTGCACCAACACTAACACTATCTCCAAATGGTTCGAAACGAGATTCCACATGACCCATGTCACCGAGGAGTTCCATCGGGTGCGTCCAAAACGATTTTTCAAGCCTACGGTATGTTCGGTGCAAACCGTGCACCTATCTTGCACCGACACTAGCTCCCAACAGATTGAAACGAGATTCCACATGACCCACGTCAACTAGGAGTACCATCAGGTGCGTCCAAAATGATTTTTGAGCCTATGGTTTGTTCGACGCAAACCGTGCACCTATCTTGCACCGACACTAACACTGTCTCCAAATGGACCAAAACGAGATTCCACATCACCCATATCACCTAGGAGTTCCATCAGGTGCGTCCAAAATGATTTCCAAACCTATGGTACATTTGGCACAAACTATGCACCTATCTTGCACCGACACTAACACTATCTCCAAATTCCACATTACCCACGTCACCTTGGAGTTCCATCGGGTGCGTCCAAAATGATTTCTGAGCCTTTGGAACGTTTGGCGCTACTATGCAACTATCTTACACCGACACTGGCTCCAACAGACCAAAATGAGATTCCACATGACCAACGTCACCTAGGAGTACCAACGGGTGCATCCGAAACAATTTCCGAGCCTATAGTATGTTCTACGCAAACCATGCACCTATCTTGCACCGACACTAACACTGTCATCAAATGGACCAAAACAAGATTCCACATGACCCCTGTCACCTAGGAGTTTCATTGGGTGCGTGCAAAATGATTTCCGAGCCTATGGTACGTTTAAGGCAAACCGTGCACCTATCTTGCACCGACACTAGCTCCCAACAGACCGAAACAAGATTCCACATGACCCACGTCATCTAGGAGTAACATCGGGTGCGTCTTAAACGATTTTCAACCCTATGTTATTTTCATCACAAATCGTGCACCTATCTTGCACTGACACTAACACTGTCTGCAAATGCATTGAAACAAGATTCCACATGACCCATGTCACCTAGGAGTTCCATCGGCTGCATCCAAAATGATTTTCGAGCCTACGGTACATTCGGCGCAAACCATGCACCTATCTTGCACCGACACTAGGTCCCAACGGACTGAAACAAGATTCCACATGACCCACGTCACCTAGGAGTACCATCAGGTGCGTCCAAAATGATTTCCAAGCCTATGGTTTGTTCGACGCAAACCGTGCACCTATCTTGCACCGACACTAACACTGTCTCCGAATTCCACATTGCCCACGTCACCTTGGAGTTCCATCGGGTGCGTCCAAAATGATTTCTGAGCCTATGGAACGTTTGGCGCTACTATGCAACTATCTTACACCAATATTGGCTCCCAACGGACTAAAATGAGATTCCACATGACCCACGTCACCTAGGAGTACCATCGGGTGCGTCCAAAATGATTTTCGAGCCTATGGTATGTTCGGCCCAAACTGTGCACCTATGTTGCACCGACACTAACACTGTCTCCAAATAGACTGAAATGAGATTCCACATGACCCATGTCACCTTGGAGATCCATTGGGTGTGTCCAAAACAATTTTTGATCCTACGGTATATTCAGCGCAAACCATGCACCTATCTTGCATCAAGATTAGCACCACCTCCAAACGGACCGAAACGAGCTTCCGCTTGAGCCTCATAACCTACGAGTACCATCAGGTGCATCCAAAATGACTTCATAGCCTATGATATGTTCGGCGCAAACCATGCACCTATCTTGCACCGACACTAACACAGTCTCTAAATAGACTGAAATGAGATTCCACAAGACCCAAGTCACCTAGGAATAACATCGGGTGTGTCTGAAACTATTTCCGAGCCTATGGTATGTTCATCGCAAATCGTGCACCTATCTTGCACCGACACAAAGACTGTCTCCAAATGGACCGAAACGAGATTCCACATGACCCATGTCACCTAGGAGTTCCATTGGGTGCATGCAAAATGATTTTTGAGCCTACGGTACGTTCGGGGCAAACCGTGCACCTATCTTGCACCGACACTAGCTCCCAACAGAACGAAGCGAGATTCCACATGACCCAGGTCATCTAGGTGTAACATCGGGTGCATCTGAAACGATTCCAAGCCTATGGTATGTTTATCGCAAATCATGCACCTATCTTGCACCAACACAAACACTATCTCCAAATGGTTCAAAACAAGATTCCACGTGACCCATGTAACCGAGGAGTTCCATCGGGTGCGTCCAAAATGATTTTTCGAGCCTACGGTACGTTCGGCGCAAACTGTGCACCTATCTTGCACCAACACTGGCTCCCAATGGATCAAAACAAGATTCCACATGACCCACATCACCTAGGAGTACCATTGGGTGCGTCCAAAATGATTTTCGAGCCTATGGTTTGTTCGACATAAACCGTGCACCTATCTTGCACCGACACTAACACTATCTCCAACTGGACCAAAATGAGATTCCACATCACCCATGTCACCTAGGAGTTCCATTAGGTGCGTCCAAAATGATTTCCATGCCTATGGTACATTTGGCACAAACTGTGCACCTATCTTGCACCGACACTAACACTGTCTCTAAATTCCACATTACCCACGTCACCTTGGAGTTCCATCAGGTGCGTCCAAAACAATTTCTAAGCCTATGGAACGTTTGGCGCTACTATGCAACTATCTTACACCGACACTGGCTCCAATAGACTGAAATGAGATTCCACATGACCAACGGGTGCGTCCAAAACAATTTCCGAGCCTATGGTATGTTCGGCGCAAACCGTGCACCTATCTTGCACCGACGCTAACACTGTCTCCAAATGGACCAAAATGAGATTCCACATGACCCATGTCACCTAGGAGTTTCATTGGGTGCGTGCAAAATGATTTCCGAGCCTATGGTACGTTCGGGGCAAACCGTGCACCTATCTTGCACCGACACTAGCTCCCAAGAGACCGAAACGAGATTCCACATGACCCATGTCATCTAGGAGTAACATCGGGTGCGTCTGAAACGATTTTTGACCCTATGTTATTTTCATCGCAAATCGTGCACCTATCTTGCACCGACACTAACATTGTCTGCAAATGCACAGAAACGAGATTCCACATGACCCATGTCACCTAGGAGTTCCATCGATTGCGTCCAAAATGATTTTCGAGCCTATAGTACGTTCGGCGTAAACCATGCACCTATCTTGCACCGACACTGGCTCCCAACGGACTGAAATGAGATTCCACATGACCCACGTCACCTAGGAGTACCATCGGGTGCGTCCAAAATGATTTCCGAGCCTATGGTTTGTTCGACGTAGACCGTGCACCTATCTTGCACCGACACTAACACTGTCTCCAAATTCCACATCACCCACGTCACCGTGGAGTTCTATCGGGTGTGTCCAAAATGATTTCTGAGCCTATGGAACATTTGGTGCTACTGTGCAACTATCTTACACCGATATTGGCTCCCAACGGACCGAAATGAGATTCCACATGACACACGTCACCTAGGAGTACCATCGGGTGCGTCCGAAATGATTTTCGAGCCTATGGTGTGTTCGGCCCAAACCGTGCACCTATGTTGCACCGACACTAACACTGTCTCCAAATGGACCGAAACGAGATTCCACATGACCCATGTCACCTAGGAGATCCATCGGGTGCATCCAAAACAATTTTTGATCCTACGATACATTCAGCGCAAACCATGCACCTATCTTGCGTCAAGATTAGCACCACCTCTAAACGGACCGAACCGAGCTTCCGCTTGAGCCTCATAACCTACGAGTACCATCAGGTGCATCCAAAATGACTTCATAGCCTATGGTATGTTCAGCGCAAACCATGCACCTATCTTGCACCGACACTAACACAGTCTCCAAATAGACCGAAACGAGATTCCACATGACCCAAGTCACCTAGGAGTAACATCGGGTGCGTCTGAAACTATTTCTGAGCCTATGGTATGTTCGTCGCAAATCGTGCACCTATCTTGCACCGACACAAACACTATCTCCAAATGGACCGAAATGAGATTCCACATGACCCATGTCACCTAGGAGTTCCATTGGGTGCGTGCAAAATGATTTTCGAGCCTACGGTACGTTAGGGGCAAACCATGCACCTATCTTGCACCAACACTAGCTCCCAACAGACTGAAGCGAGATTCCACGTGACCCACGTCATCTAGGAGTAACATCGGGTGCGTCTGAAATGATTTCTGAGCCTATGGTATGTTCATCGCAAATCGTGCACCTATCTTGCACTACCACTAACACTGTCTCCAAATGGTTCGAAATGAGATTCCACATGACCCATGTCACCTAGGAGTTCCATCGGGTGCGTCCAAAACAATTTTTCGGCCTACAGTACGTTCGGCGCAAACCGTGCACCTATCTTGCACCGACACTAGCTCCCAACGGATCGAAATGAGATTCCACATGACCCACGTCACCTAGGAGTACCATCGGGTGCGTCCAAAATGATTTCCGAGCCTATGGTTTGTTCGACGCAAACAGTGCACCTATCTTGCACCGACACTAACACTGTCTCCAAATGGACCAAAACGAGATTCCACATCACCCATGTCACCTAGGTGTTCCATCAGGTGCGTCCAAAATGATTTCCAAGCCTACGGTACGTTTGGCACAAACTGTGCACCTATCTTGCACAGACACTAACACTGTCTCCAAATTCCACATTACCCACGTCACCTTGGAGTTCCATCGGGTGCGTCCAAAACGATTTCTGAGCCTATGGAACGTTTGGTGCTACTATGCAACTATCTTACACTGACACTGGCTCCAATAGACCGAAATGAGATTCCACATGACCAACGTCACCTAGGAGTACCAACGGGTGCGTCCAAAACAATTTCTGAGCCTATGGTATGTTCGGCGCAAATCATGCACCTATCTTGCTCTGACACTAACACTATCTCCAAATGGACCAAAATGAGATTCCACATGACCCATGTCACCTAGGAGTTTCATTGGGTGCGTGCAAAATGATTTCTGAGCCTATGGTACGTTCGAGGCAAACCGTGCACCTATCTTGCATGGACACTAGCTCCCAAGAGACCAAAACAAGATTCCACATGACCCACGTCATCTAGGAGTAACGTCGGGTGTGTCTGAAATGATTTCCGACCCTATGTTATTTTCATCGCAAATCATGCACCTATCTTGCACCGACACTAACACTGTCTGTAAATGCACAGAAATGAGATTCCACATGACCCATGTCAACTAGGAGTTCCATCGGCTGCGTCCAAAATGATTTTCGAGCCTATGGTACGTTCGGTGCAAACCGTGCACCTATCTTGCACTGACACTGGCTCCCAACAGACTGAAACGAGATTCCACATGACCCACGTCACCTAGGAGTACCATCGGGTGCGTCCAAAATGATTTTCGAGCCTATGGTTTGTTCGACGCAAACCGTGCACCTATCTTGCCCCGACACTAACATTGTCTCCAAATTCCACATTACCCACGTCACCTTGGAGTTCCATCAGGTGCGTCCAAAATGATTTCTGAGCCTATGGAACATTTGGCGCTACTGTGCAACTATCTTACACCGATATTGGCTCCCAATGGACCGAAATGAGATTCCACATGACCCACGTCACCTAGGAGTACCATCGGGTGCGTTCGAAATGATTTTCGAGCCTATGGTATGTTCGGCCCAAACCGTGCACCTATGTTGCACCGACACTAAAACTGTCTCCAAATGGACCGAAACGAGATTCCACATGACCCATGTCATCTTGGAGATCTATTGGGTGCGTCCAAAACAAATTTTGATCCTACGGTACATTCAGCGCAAACCATGCACCTATCTTGCGTCAAGGTTAGCACCACCTCCAAACGGACCAAAACGAGCTTCCGCTTGAGCCTCATAACCTACGAGTACCATCAGGTGCATCCAAAATGACTTCATAGCCTATGGTATGTTCGGCGCAAACAATGCACCTATCTTTCACCGACACTAAAACAGTCTCCAAATAGACCGAAACAAGATTCCACATGACCCAAGTCACCTAGGAGTAACATCGGGTGCGTCTGAAACTATTTCCGAGCCTATGGTATGTTCGTCGCAAATCGTACACCTATCTTGCACCGACATAAACACTATCTCCAAATGGACCGAAACGAGATTCCACATGACCCATGTCACCTAGGAGTTGCATTGGGTGCGTGCAAAATGATTTTCGAGCCTGCGGTATGTTCGATGCAAACCAAGCACCTATCTTGCACCGACACTAGCTCCCAATAGACCGAAGCAAGATTCCACATGACCCACATCATCTAGGAGTAACATCGGGTGTGTCTGAAATGATTTTCAAGCCTATGGTATGTTCATCGCAAATCGTGCACCTATCTTGCACCGACACTAACACTATCTCCAAATGGTTCAAAATGAGATTCCACGTGACCCATGTCACCTAGGAGTTCCATCAGGTGCATCCAAAACAATTTTTTGAGCCTACGGTACGTTCGGCGCAAACCGTGCACCTATCTTGCACCGACACTAGCTCCCAACGGATCGAAACGAGATTCCACATGACCCACATCACCTAGGAGTACCATCGGGTGCGTCCAAAATGATTTCTGAGCCTATGGTTTGTTCGACGCAAACCGTGCACCTATCTTGCACCGACACTAACACTGTCTCCAAATGGACCAAAACGAGATTCCACATCACCCAAGTCACCTAGGAGTTCCATCAGGTGCGTCCAAAATGATTTCCAAGCCTATGGTATGTTTGGCACAAACTATGCACCTATCTTGCACTAACACTAACACTGTCTCCAAATTCCACATTACCCACGTCACCTTGGAGTTCCATCGGGTGCGTCCAAAATGATTTCTGAGCCTATGGAATGTTTGATGCTACTATGCAACTATCTTACACCGACACTGGCTCCAACAGACCAAAATGAGATTCCACATGACCAACGTCACCTAGGAGTACCAACGGGTGCGTCCAAAATAATTTCTGAGCCTATGGTATGTTCAGCGCAAAACGTGCACCTATCTTGCATCGACACTAACACTGTCTCCAAATGGACCAAAATGAGATTCCACATGACCCATGTCACCTAGGAGTTCCATTGGATGCATGCAAAATGTTTTCCGAGCCTATGGTACGTTCGGTGCAAACCGTGCACCTATCTTGCACCGACACTGGCTCCCAGCGGACCAAAACGATATTCCACATGGCCCACATCACCTAGGAGTACCAACGGGTGCGTCCAAAACAATTTCCGAGCCTATGGTATGTTCGGCGCAAACCGTGCACCTATCTTGCACCGACACTAACGCTGTCTCAAAATGGACCTAAACGAGATTCCACATGACCCATGTCACCTAGGAGTTCCATTGGGTGCGTGCAAAATGATTTTTGAGCCTATGGTATGTTCGGGACAAACCGTGCACCTATCTTGCACCGACAGTTGCTCCCAATAGACCGAAGCGAGATTCCACATGACCCACGTCATCTAGGAGTAACATCGGGTGCGTCTGAAATGATTTCCGACCCTATGTTATTTTCATCGCAAATCGTGCACCTATCTTGCACCGACACTAACACTGTCTGCAACTGCACCAAAACGAGATTCCACATGACCCATGTCACCTAGGAGTTCCATCGGCTGTGTCCAAAATGATTTTTAAGCCGATGGTATGTTCGGCGCAATCCATGCACCTATCTTGCACTGACACTTGCTCCCAACGGATTGAAACGAGATTCCACATGACCCACGTCACCTAGGAGTACCATCGGGTGCATCCAAAATGATTTCCGAGCCTATGGTTTGTTTGACGCAAACCGTGCACCTATCTTGCACCGACACTAACACTGTCACCACATTCCACATTTCCCACGTCACCTTGGAGTTCCATCGGGTGCGTCCAAAACAATTTCTGAGCCTATGGAACATTTGGCGCTACTGTGCAACTGTTTTACACTGATATTGGCTCCCAACGGACCAAAATGAGATTCCACATGACCCACGTCACCTAGGAGTACCATCAGGTGCTTCCAAAATGATTTTCGAGCCTATGGTATGTTCGGCCCAAACCGTGCAACTATGTTGCACCGACACTAACACTGTCTCCAAATGGACCGAAACAAGATTCCACATGACCCATGTCACCTAGGAGATCCATCGGGTGTGTCTAAAACAATTTTTGATCCTACGGTACATTCAGCGCAAACCATGCACCTATCTTGCGTCAAGATTAGCACCACCTCCAAACGGACCAAAACGAGCTTCCGCTTGAGCCTCATAACCTACGAGTACCATCAGGTGCATCCAAAATGACTTCATAGCCTATGGTATGTTCGGCACAAACCATGCACCTATCTTGCACCGACACTAACACAGTCTCTAACTAGACCAAAATGAGATTCCACATGACCCAAGTCACCTAGGAGTAACATCGGGTGCGTCTGAAACTATTTCCGAGCCTATGGTATGTTCGTCGCAAATCGTGCATCTATCTTGCACCGACACAAAGACTATCTCCAAATGGACCGAAACGAGATTCCACATGACCCATGTCATCTAGGAGTTCTATAGGGTGCGTGCAAAATGATTTTTGAGCCTACGGTACGTTCGGGGCAAACCATGCACCTATCTTGCACCGACACTAGCTCCCAGCAGAACGAAGCGAGATTCCACATGACCCACGTCATCTAGGTGTAACATCGGGTGCGTCTGAAATGATTTCCGAGCCTATGGTATGTTCATCGCAAATCGTGCACCTATCTTACACCAACACTAACACTATCTCCAAATGGTTCGAAACGAGATTCCACATGACCCATGTCACTGAGGAGTTCCATCGAGTGCGTCCAAAAGTATTTTCGAGCCTACGGTATGTTCAGCGCAAACCGTGCACCTATCTTGCACCAACACTAGCTCCCAACAGAATGAAGCGAGATTCTAGATAACCCATGTCATCTAGATGTAACATCGGGTGCGTTTGAAATGATTTCCGAGCCTATGGTTTGTTCGACGCAGACCGTGCACCTATCTTGCACCGACACTAACACTGTCTCCAAATGGACCAAAACAAGATTCCACATGACCCATGTCACCTAGGAGTTCCATCGGGTCCGTCCAAAATGATTTCCAAGCCTACGATACATTTGGTGCAAACTGTGCACCTATCTTACACCAACACTAACACTGTCTCCAATTTTCACATTACCCACGTTACCTTGGAGTTCCATCGGGTGCGTCCAAAACGATTTCTAAGCCTATGGAACATTTGGCGCTACTATGCAGCTATCTTACATCGACACTAGCTCCCAACGGACCAAAATGAGATTCCACATGACCCACGTCACCTAGGAGTACCAACGGGTGCGTCCAAAACAATTTCTGAGCCTATGGTATGTCCGACGCAAACCGTGCACCTATCTCGCACCAACACTAAAGCTGTCTCAAAATGGACCTAAATGAGATTCCACATGACCCATGTCACCTAGGAGTTCCATTGGGTGCGTGCAAAATGATTTTTTAGCCTACGGTATGTTCGGGGCAAACTGTGCACCTATCTTGCACCGACACTTGCTCCCAACAGACCGAAGCGAGATTCCACATGACCCACGTCATCTAGGAGTAACATCAGGTGCATCTGAAATGATTTCCAAGCCTATGGTATGTTCGTCGCAAATCGTGCACCTATCTTGCACCGACACTAACACTGTCTCCAAATGGACCGAAATGAGATTCCACATGACCCATGTCACCTAGGAGTTCCATCGGGTGCGTCCAAAATGATTTTTGAGCCTACGGTACGTTCAGGGCAACCGTGCACCTATCTTGCACCGACACTGGCTCCCAACGGACCGAAACAAGATTCCACATGACCCACGTCACCTAGGAGTACCATCGGGTGCTTCCAAAATGATTTCCGAGCCTATGGTTTGTTCGACGCAAACCGTGCACCTATCTTGCACCGACACTAACACTGTCTCCAAAGGTACAAAAACGAGATTCCACATCACCCATGTCACCTAAGAGTTCCATCTGGTGCATCCAAAACGATTTCCAAGCCTACGGTATGTTTGGCGCAAACTATGCCCCTATCTTGCACCGACACTAACACTGTCTCCAAATTCCACATTACCCACATCACCTTGGAGTTCCATCGGGTGCGTCCAAAATGATTTCTGAGCCTATGGAATGTTTGGCGCTACTATGCAACTATCGTACATCGACACTGGCTCCAACAGACCGAAATGAGATTCCACATGACCCACGTCACCTAGGAGTACCAACGGGTGCGTCCGAAACAATTTCCGAGCCTATGGTATGTTCGGCACAAACTATGCACCTATCTTGCACCGACACTAACACTGTCTCCAAATGGACCAAAACGAGATTCCACATGACCCATGTCACCTAGGAGTTACATTAGGTGCGTGCAAAATGATTTCCGAGCCTACGGTACATTCGGGGTAAACCGTGCACCTATCTTGCACCGACACTAGGTCCCAATAGATCAAAACAAGATTCCACATGACCCACATCATCTAGGAGTAACATCGGGTGCGTGTAAAATGATTTCATAGCCCATGGTATGTTCATCGCAAACCATGCACCAATCTTGCAACGACACTAACACTGCCTCCAAATGGACCAAAACGAGATTCCACATGACCCATGTCACCTAGGAGTTCCATCGGGTGCGTCCAAAACAATTTTTGATCCTACAGTACATTCGGCGCAAACCATGCACCTATCTTGCATCAAGATTAGCACCACCTCCAAATGGACCGAAACGAGCTTCCGCTTGAGCCTCATCACCTACGAGTACCATCGGGTGCATCTAAAATGATTTCTGAGCCTATGGTACGCTCGGCGCAAACCGTGCACCTATCTTGCAGTGACACCAACACTGTCTCCAAATGAACCAAAAAGAGATTCCACATTACCCACATCACCTTAGAGTTCCATCGCACCTATCTTGCACCGACACTGGCTCCCAACGGACCGAAATGAGATTCCACATGACCCACGTCACCTAGGAGTACCATCAGGTGCATCCAAAATGACTTCATAGCCTATGGTATCTTTGGCGCAAACCGTGCACCAATCTTGCACTGACACTAACATAGTCTCCAAACAGACCGAAACGGATTCCACATGACCCAAGTCACCTAGGAGTAACATCGAGTGCGTCTAAAATGATTTCTGAGCCTATGGTATGTTCATCGCACATCGTGGACCTATCTTGCACCGACACAAACACTGTCTCCAAATGGACCGAAATGAGATTCCACATGACCCATGTCACCTAGAAGTTCCATCGAGTGCGTCCAAAATGATTTTTGAGCCTGTAGTACATTCAGTGCGAACCATGCAACTATCTTGCACTAACACTGGCTCCCAACGGACCGAAACGAGATTCCATATGACCCACGTCACCTAGGAGTACCATCGGGTGTGTCCAAAAGGATTTCGGAGCCTATGTTTGTTTGAGGTAGACCGTGCACCTATCTTGCACCGACACTAACACTATCTCCAAATGGACCAAAACGAGATTCCACATGACCCATGTCACCTAGGAGTTCCATCGGGTCCATCCAAAACGATTTCCAAGCCTACGATACATTTGGCGCAAACTGTGCATCTATCTTGCACCGACACTAACACTGTCTCCAAATTCCACATTACCCACGTTACCTTGGAATTCCATCAGGTGCGTCCAAAACAATTTCTGAGCCTATGGAACGTTTGGCGCTACTATGCAACTATCTTACACCAACACTGGCTCCAACGAACCGAAAAGAGATTCACATGACCCACGTCACCTAGGAGTACCAACTGGTGCATCCGAAATAATTTCCGAGCCTATGGTATGTTCGGCGCAAACCGTGCCCCTATCTTGCACCGACACTAACACTATCTCGAAATGGACCAAAATGAGATTCCACATGACCCATGTCACCTAGGAGTTCCATTGGTTGCGTGCAAAATGATTTCTGAGCCTACGGAACGTTCGGGGCAAACCGTGCACCTATCTTGCACCGACACTAGGTCCCAACAGATCGAAACGAGATTCCACATGACCAACATCATCTAGGAGTAACATCGGGTGCGTCTAAAATGATTTCATAGCCTATGGTATGTTCATTGCAAACCGTGCACCTATCTTGCATCGACACTAACACTGTCTCCAAATGGACCTAAACGAGATTCCAAATGACCCATGTCACCTCGGAGTTCCATTGGGTGTGTCCAAAACAATTTTTGATCCTACAGTACATTCAGCGCAAGCCATGCACCTATCTTGCGTCAAGATTAGCACCACCTCCAAACGGACCGAAACAAGCTTCCGCTTGAGCCTCATCACCTACGAGTACCATCGGGTGCATCTAAAATGATTTCTGAGCCTATGGTACGCTCGACGCAAACCGTGCACCTATCTTGCACCGACACCTATACTATCTCCAAATGAACCAAAAAGAGATTCCACATTACCCACATCACCTTGGAGTTCCATCGCACATATCTTGCACCGACACTAGCTCCCAAGGACCAAAACGAGATTCCACATGACCCATGTCACCTAGGAGTACCATCAGGTGCATCCAAAATGACTTCATAGCCTATGGTATGTTTGGCGCAAACCGTGCACCTATCTTGCACTGACACTAACACAGTCTCCAAACAAACCGAAATGAGATTCCACATGACCCAAGTCACCTAGGAGTAACATCGGGTGCGTCTAAAATGATTTCTGAGCCTATGGTTTGTTCATCGGGTGCGTCCAAAACGATTTCTGAGACTATGGTATGTTTGACGCAAACCATGCACCTATCTTGCACTGACACTGGCTCCCAATGGACTGAAATGAGATTCCACATGACCCACATTCCTAGGAGTTCCATCAGGTGCGTTCAAAAGGATTTCTGAGCCTATGGTTTGTTCGACGCAGACCGTGCACCTATCTTGCACCGACACTAACACTGTCTCCAAGTGGACCAAAACGAGATTCCACATAACCCATGTCACCTAAGAGTTCCATTGGGTCCGTCCAAAATGATTTCCAAGCCTACGATACGTTTGGCGCAAACTGTGCACCTATCTTGCACTGACACTAACACTATCTCCAAATTCCACATTAACCATGTTACCTTGGAGTTCCATCGGGTGCGTCCAAAATGATTTCTGAGCCTATGGAACGTTTGGCGCTACTATGCAACTATCTTACACTGACACTGGCTCCAACAGACCGAAATGAGATTCCACATGACCCACGTCACCTAGGAGTACCAACGGGTGCGTCCGAAACAATTTCTGAGACTATGGTATGTTTGGCGCAAACCGTGCACCAATCTTGCATCGACACTAACACTGTCTCCAAATGGACCAAAACGAGATTCCACATGACCCATGTCACCCAGGAGTTCCGTTGGGTGCGTGCAAAATGTTTTCCAAGAGTACGGTACGTTTGGGGCAAAACGTGCACCTATCTTGCACCGACACTAGCTCCCAACAGACCGAAATGAGATTCCACATGACCCACATCATCTAGGAGTAACATCGGGTGCATCTGAAACGATTTCCGAGCCCATGGTATGTTCATCACAAATCGTGCACCTATCTTGCACTGACATTAACACTGTCTCCAAATGGACCAAAACGAGATTCCACATGACCCATGTCACCTAGGAGTTCCATCGGCTGTGTCCAAAATGATTTTTGAGCCTACGGTACGTTCGGCGCAAACCGTGCACCTATCTTGCACCGACACTAGCTCCCAATAGACCAAAACGAGATTCCACATAACCCACGTCACCTAGGAGTACCATCGGGTGCGTCCAAAATGATTTCTGAGCCTATGGTTTGTTCGATGCAAACCGTGCACCTATCTTGCACCGACACTAACACTGTCTCCAAATGGACAAAAACGAGATTCCACATCCCCATGTCACCTAGGTGTTCCATCAGGTGCGTCCAAAATGATTTCCAAGCCTATGGTATGTTTGGCGCAAACTATGCACCGACACTAACACAGTCTCCAAATTCCACATTACCCACGTCACCTTGGAGTTCCATCGGGTGTGTCCAAAATGATTTCTGGGCCTATGGAACGTTTGGCGCTACTATGCAACTATCTTACACCGACACTGGCTCCAATGGACCGAAATGAGATTCAACATGACCCATGTCACCTAGGAGTACCAACGGGTGCGTCCAAAACAATTTCCGAGCGTATGGTATGTTCGACGCAAACCGTGCAACTATCTTGCACCGACACTAACACTGTTTCCAAATGGACCAAAACGAGATTCCACATGACCCATGTCACCTAGGAGTACCATCAGGTGCATCCAAAATGACTTCATAGCCTATGGTATGTTTGGCGCAAACCGTGCACCTATCTTGCACTGACACTAACACAGTCTCCAAACAAACCGAAATGAGATTCCACATGACCCAAGTCACCTAGGAGTAACATCGGGTGCGTCTAAAATGATTTCTGAGCCTATGGTTTGTTCATCGGGTGCGTCCAAAACGATTTCTGAGACTATGGTATGTTTGACGCAAACCATGCACCTATCTTGCACTGACACTGGCTCCCAATGGACTGAAATGAGATTCCACATGACCCACATTCCTAGGAGTTCCATCAGGTGCGTTCAAAAGGATTTCTGAGCCTATGGTTTGTTCGACGCAGACCGTGCACCTATCTTGCACCGACACTAACACTGTCTCCAAGTGGACCAAAACGAGATTCCACATAACCCATGTCACCTAAGAGTTCCATTGGGTCCGTCCAAAATGATTTCCAAGCCTACGATACGTTTGGCGCAAACTGTGCACCTATCTTGCACTGACACTAACACTATCTCCAAATTCCACATTAACCATGTTACCTTGGAGTTCCATCGGGTGCGTCCAAAATGATTTCTGAGCCTATGGAACGTTTGGCGCTACTATGCAACTATCTTACACTGACACTGGCTCCAACAGACCAAAATGAGATTCCACATGACCCACGTCACCTAGGAGTACCAACGGGTGCGTCCGAAACAATTTCTGAGACTATGGTATGTTTGGCGCAAACCGTGCACCAATCTTGCATCGACACTAACACTGTCTCCAAATGGACCAAAACGAGATTCCACATGACCCATGTCACCCAGGAGTTCCGTTGGGTGCGTGCAAAATGTTTTCCAAGAGTACGGTACGTTTGGGGCAAAACGTGCACCTATCTTGCACCGACACTAGCTCCCAACAGACCGAAATGAGATTCCACATGACCCACATCATCTAGGAGTAACATCGGGTGCATCTGAAACGATTTCCGAGCCCATGGTATGTTCATCACAAATCGTGCACCTATCTTGCACTGACATTAACACTGTCTCCAAATGGACCAAAACGAGATTCCACATGACCCATGTCACCTAGGAGTTCCATCGGCTGTGTCCAAAATGATTTTTGAGCCTACGGTACGTTCGGCGCAAACCGTGCACCTATCTTGCACCGACACTAGCTCCCAATAGACCAAAACGAGATTCCACATAACCCACGTCACCTAGGAGTACCATCGGGTGCGTCCAAAATGATTTCTGAGCCTATGGTTTGTTCGATGCAAACCGTGCACCTATCTTGCACCGACACTAACACTGTCTCCAAATGGACAAAAACGAGATTCCACATCCCCATGTCACCTAGGTGTTCCATCAGGTGCGTCCAAAATGATTTCCAAGCCTATGGTATGTTTGGCGCAAACTATGCACCGACACTAACACAGTCTCCAAATTCCACATTACCCACGTCACCTTGGAGTTCCATCGGGTGTGTCCAAAATGATTTCTGGGCCTATGGAACGTTTGGCGCTACTATGCAACTATCTTACACCGACACTGGCTCCAATGGACCGAAATGAGATTCAACATGACCCATGTCACCTAGGAGTACCAACGGGTGCGTCCAAAACAATTTCCGAGCGTATGGTATGTTCGACGCAAACCGTGCAACTATCTTGCACCGACACTAACACTGTTTCCAAATGGACCAAAACGAGATTCCACATGGCCCATGTCACCTAGGAGTTCCATTGGGTCCGTGCAAAATGATTTCCGAGCCTACGGTACGTTCGGGGCAAACCGTGCACCTATCTTGCACCGACACTAGGTCCCAACAGATCGAAACGAGATTCCACATGACCAACGTCATCTAGGAGTAACATCGGGTGCGTCTAAAATGATTTCATAGCCTATGGTATGTTCATCACAAACCGTGCACCTATCTTGCACCGACACTAACACTGTCTCCAAATGGACTAAAACAAGATTCCAAATGACCCATGTCACCTAGGAGTTCCATCGGGTGTGTCCAAAACAATTTTTGATCCTACGGTACATTCGGCGCAAGCCATGCACCTATCTTGCGTCAAGATTAGCACCACCTCCAAATGGACCGAAATGAGCTTCCGCTTGAGCCTCATCACCTACGAGTACCATCGGGTGCATCTAAAATGATTTCTGAGCCTATGGTACGCTCGGCGCAAACCATACACCTATCTTGCACTGACACCAACACTGTCTCCAAATGAACCAAAAAGAGGTTCCACATTACCCACATCACCTTGGAGTTCCATCACACCTATCTTGCATCGACACTAGCTCCCAACGGACCGAAACAAGATTCCACATGACCCACGTCACCTAGGAGTACCATCAGGTGCATCCAAAATGACTTCATAGCCTATGGTATGTTTGGCGCAAACCATATACCTATCTTGTACTAACACTAACACAGTCTCCAAATAGACCGAAACAAGATTCCACATGACCCAAGTCACCTAGGAGTAATATCGGGTCCTTCTGAAATGATTTCTGAGCCTATGGTATGTTCATCGCAAATTGTGCACCTATCTTGCACCAACACAAACACTGTCTCCAAATGGACCGAAATGAGATTCCACATGACCCATGTCACCTAGGAGTTCCATCAGGTGTGTCCAAAATGATTTTTGAGCCTACAGTACGTTCAGTGCGAACCGTGCACCTATCTTGCACTGACACTGGCTCCCAACGGACCGAAACGAGATTCCACATGACCCACGTCACCTAGGAGTACCATCGGGTGCATCCAAAAGGATTTCCGAGCCTATGGTTTGTTCGACGCAGACCGTGCACCTATCTTGCACCGACACTAACACTGTCTCCAAATGGACCAAAATGAGATTCCACATGACCCATGTCACCTAAGAGTTCCATCGTGTCCGTCCAAAATGATTTCCAAGCCTACGATACGTTTGGCGCAAACTGTGCACCTTTCTCGCACCGACACTAACACAGTCTCCAAATTCCACATTACCCACGTCACCTTGGAGTTCCATCGGGTGTGTCCAAAATGATTTCTGGGCCTATGGAACGTTTGGCGCTACTATGCAACTATCTTACACCGACACTGGCTCCAATGGACCGAAATGAGATTCAACATGACCCACGTCACCTAGGAGTACCAATAGGTGCGTCCAAAACAATTTCCGAGCGTATGGTATGTTCGGTGCAAACCATGCAACTATCTTGCACCGACACTAACACTGTTTCCAAATGGACCAAAACGAGATTCCACATGGCCCATGTCACCTAGGAGTTCCATTGGGTGCGTGCAAAATGATTTCCGAGCCTACGGTACGTTCGGGGCAAACCGTGCACCTATCTTGCACCGACACTAGGTCCCAACAGATCGAAACGAGATTCCACATGACCAACGTCATCTAGGAGTAACATCGGTTGCGTCTAAAATGATTTCATAGCCTATGGTATGTTCATCGCAAACCGTGCACCTATCTTGCACCGACACTAACACTGTCTCCAAATGGACCAAAACGAGATTCCAAATGACCCATGTCACCTAGGAGTTCCATCGGGTGTGTCCAAAACAATTTTTGATCCTACGGTACATTCGGTGCAAGCCATGCACCTATCTTGCGTCAAGATTAGCACCACCTCCAAATGGACCGAAACGAGCTTCCGCTTGAGCCTCATCACCTACGAGTACCATCGGGTGCATCTAAAATGATTTCTGAGCCTATGGTACGCTCGGCGCAAACCATGCACCTATCTTGCACCGACACCAACACTGTCTCCAAATGAACCAAAAAGAGATTCCACATTACCCACGTCACCTTGGAGTTCCATCACACCTATCTTGCATCGACACTGGCTCCCAACGGACCGAAACGAGATTCCACATGACCCACGTCACCTAGGAGTACCATCAGGTGCATCCAAAATGACTTCATAGCCTATGGTATGTTTGGCACAAACCATGTACCTATCTTGTACTGACACTAACACAGTCTCCAAATAGACCGAAACGAGATTCCACATGACCCAAGTCACCTAGGAGTAATATCGGGTCCTTCTGAAATGATTTCTGAGCCTATGGTATGTTCATCGCAAATTGTGCACCTATCTTGCACCGACACAAACACTGTCTCCAAATGGACCGAAACGAGATTCCACATGACCCATGTCACCTAGGAGTTCCATCAGGTGTCCGTCCAAAATGATTTCCAAGCCTACGATACGTTTGGCGCAAACTGTGCACCTTTCTCGCACCGACACTAACACAGTCTCCAAATTCCACATTACCCACGTTACCTTGGAGTTCCATCGGGTGCGTTCAAAACGATTTCTGAGCCTATAGAACGTTTGGCGCTACTATGCAACTATCTTACACCGACACTGGCTCCAACAGACCAAAATGAGATTCCACATGACCCACGTCACCTAGGAGTACCAATGGGTGTGTCCGAAATAATTTTTGAGACTATGGTATGTTCGGCGCAAACCGTGCACCTATCTTGCACCGACACTAACACTGACTCCAAATGGACCAAAACGAGATTCTACATGACCCATGTCACCTAGGAGTTCCATTGGGTGCGTGCAAAATGTTTTCCGAGCCTACGGTACGTTTAGGGCAAAACATGCACCTATCTTGCACCGACACTAGCTCCCAACAGACCGAAATGAGATTCCACATAACCCACGTCATCTAGGAGTAACATCGGGTGTGTCTGAAACGATTTCCGAGCCCATGGTATGTTCATCACAAATCATGCACCTATCTTGCACTGACATTAACACTATCTCCAAATGGACCGAAACGAGATTCCACATGACCCATGTCACCTAGAAGTTCCATCGGCTATGTCCAAAATGATTTTCGAGCCTACGGTACGTTCGGCACAAACCGTGCACCTATCTTGCACCGACACTAGCTCTGAACGGACCGAAACGAGATTCCACAAGACCCACGTCACCTAGGAGTACCATCAGGTGCGTCCAAAATGATTTCCGAGCCTATGGTTTGTTCGACGCAAATCGTGCACCTATCTTGCATCGACACTAACACTGTCTCCAAATGGACAAAAACAAGATTCCACATCACCCATGTCACCTAGGTGTTCCATCAGGTGCGTCCAAAACAATTTCCAAGCCTACGGTATGTTTAGCGCAAACTATGCACCGACACTAACACTGTCTCCAAATTCCACATTACCCACGTCACCTTGGAGTTCCATCGGGTGCGTCCAAAATGATTTCTGAGCCTATGGAACGTTTGGCGCCACTATGCAACTATCTTACACCGACACTTGCTCCAACGGACCGAAATGAGATTCAACATGACCCACGTCACCTTGGAGTACCACCGGGTGCGTCCGAAACAATTTCTGAGCCTATGGTATGTTTGGCGCAAACCGTGCACCTATCTTGCACCGACACTAACACTATCTCCAAATGGACCAAAACGAGATTCCACATGACCCATGTCACCTAGGAGTTCCATCAGGTGCGTCCAAAACAATTTTTCAACCTATGGTACATTTGGCGCAAACCATGCACCTATCTTGTGTTAAGATTAGCACCGCCTCCAAACGGACCGAAACGAGCTTTCGCTTGAGCCTCATCACCTACGAGTACCATCGGGTGCATCTAAAATGATTTCTGAGCCTATGGTACGCTTGGCGCAAACCGTGCACCTATCTTGCATCGACACCAACACTGTCTCCAAATGAACCAAAAAGAGATTCCACATTACCCACGTCACCTTGGAGTTGCATCGCACCTATCTTGCATCGACACTGGCTCCCAACGGACCGAAACGGGATTCCACATGACCCACGTCACCTAGGAGTACCATCAGGTGCATCCAAAAAGACTTCATAGCCTATGGTATGTTCGGCGCAAACCATGTACCTATCTTGCACCGACACTAACACAGTCTCCAAACAGACCGAAACGAGATTCCACATGACCCAAGTCACCTAGGAGTAACATCGGGTGCGTCTGAAACGATTTCTGAGCCTATGGTATGTTTGTTGCAAATCGTGCACCTATCTTGCACCGACACAAACACTGTCTCCAAATGGACCAAAATGAGATTCCATATGACCCATGTCACCAAGGAGTTCCATCGGGTGCATCCAAAATGATTTTCGAGCCTACGGTACATTCAGTGCAAACCGTGCACCTATCTTGCACCGACACTGGCTCCTAATGGACCGAAACGAGATTCCACATTACCCACGTCACCTAGGAGTACCATCGGGTGCGTCCAAAATGATTTCTGAGCCTATGGGGTATGCTTGGCGCAAACCGTGCACCTATCTTGCACCGACACCAACACTATCTCCAAATGAACCAAAAAGAGATTCCACATTACCCATGTCACCTTGGAGTCCATCCGGTGCGTCCAAAATGATTTCTAAGCCTATGGATCATTTTGCGCTACCGAGCGCCTATCTTGTATTGACACTGTCTCCCAACGGACCGAAACAAGATTCCACATGACTCCACGTCACCTAGGAGTACCATCGGGTGCGTCCAAAATGATTTCGGAGCCTATGATTTGTTCGACGCAGATCATGCACCTATCTTGCACCGACACTAACACTGTCTCCAAATGGACCAAAACGAGATTCCACATGACCCATGTCACCTAGGAGTTCCATCGGGTGCGTGCAAAATGATTTTTGAGCCTACGGTACGTTCGGGGCAAACTATGCACCTATCTTGCATCGACACTAGCTCCCAATAGACCGAAGTGAGATTCCACATGACCCACGTCACCTAGGAGTAACATCGGGTGCGTCTGAAATGATTTCTGAGCCTATGGTATGTTCATCGCAAATCATGCAACGATCTTGCATCGACACTAACACTGTCTACAAATCGACCAAAACGAGATTCCACATGACCCATGTCACCTAGGAGTTCCATCCGGCGCGTCCAAAATGATTTTTGAGCCTACTGTACGTTCGGCGCAAACTGTGGATCTATCTTGCACCGACACTGGCTCCCAATGGACCGAAACAAGATTCCACATGACCCACGTCACCTAGGAGTACCATCGGGTGTGTCCAAAATGATTTCCGAGCCTATGATTTGTTTGATGCAAACCATGCACCTATCTTGCACCGACACTAACATTGTCTCCAAATGGACCAAAATGATATTCCACATCACCCATGTCACCTAGGAGTTCCATCAGGTGCGTCCAAAATGATTTCCAAGCCTACGGTACGTTTGGCGCAAACTGTGCACCTATCTTGCATCGACACTAACACTGTCTCCAAATTCCACATTACCCACGTCACCCGTGGAGTTCCATCAGGTGCGTCCAAAATGATTTCTGAGCCTATGGAACGTTTGGCGCTACTGTGCAACTATCTTACACCGACACTAGCTCCCAATGGACCGAAATGAGATTCCACATGACCCACGTCACCTAGGAGTACCATCGTGTGCGTCCGAAACAATTTCTGAGCCTATGGTATGTTCGGCGCAAACCGTGCACCTATCTTGCACCGACATGCCCTTCTTCTTCTCTTTCTACGACAATCGCAGTGCTGATCACCGTAGAAGTTGCCGCAATGTACAGCATCATGTCTTCGTATTTCTTTAGAGGCGTGAGAACGGGTGATGATGTGAGATATGCCTTGAGCTTCTTGAAAGCTTTGTTGGCTTCTTCTGTCCACTCGAACTTGTTTGTCTTCTTTAGTAATTTAAAGAAAGGTAACCCTTTTTTGCCCAGTCTTAGTGTTCTTGAAGCGGCGTGATTTCCACAGCAACCTGAGTGTATTTCATCTAGGATCTCTTTGCCCTCTTCAAATGAGACGCATTTTAGGAGTACTCCTGATGATGTGGCTCTTCTATAGAGCTTGTCTCCTACTAGGACGTAGTTCTTGCTTCTGCGAACAACTTGGGTAGCTTCTTCTTTTTCTGCTGGCAACTTATTTTCTTTGATGTAATTAATAAAAACCTAGGTCCATGAAGTGGTGATTACCAAGATCTGGTTGTCTTTGGCTGAGATTTCAGGGGTTATCTCACCGACTCAAATTCAAGACCCTCCAACTTTTTATTCCAAATAGCAAGAGGCTCGGGGGCTACACTTAGTGAGTGCACTTTTTCCTTCAAAAAAGCGCACGTCACTCAGAAGACTTCTTCAAGACATACGACTTCAAGGCCACACGATAAAAAGAACCCGGAAATAGCTATATCCGAGCTCTTTTCAACAAAAAGAACCCGGATATAGCTAAATCCGAGTTCTTTTTGACCTTCGATGAAGAATCAAGGCGATTTCAAGAAAAGACCTTCAAGGTCCTTGTGCCAAACAGCAAGAGGCTTGGGGGCTACATCCAAATGGAGTACTTTTTTCTTCAAAAAGGTACACACCACGCGAAGATCTCATGAAGCGCTACACGGTGTCGCTCAAGAAAGCACTCGGACGACGCTTGTTACAAGACCTGAAGGAATAAGACGAGGCTTCCAGAACTCAACCATGAGTAATAGCCCTACGTCCAGTTCGGCATTAGCCTTTTGTGTTGGATTGATTGTAAGGTGTTGTGTTGTACCATTATTCTCTGAACTCCCGATCCAAGGAGCCCTGCCCTCCTTTATATAGACAGGAGGCTAGAGTCCTAGTCGGTATACAATAAGAGGTCCTATTAGGATTATAGAATAATACTACTACTAAGATTACAGAGAAAAAATCCTAGTTAGACTAGTTCTCCCTTCCTTGCTGGGTATCCCATGGGTCCCGCATCGACAGGTATGTTCGGCGCAAACCGTGCACATATCTTGCACCGACACTAACACTATCTCCAAATGGACCGAAACAAGATTCCACATGACTCATGTCACCTAGGAGTTCTATCGGGTGCGTCCAAAACAATTTCCGAGCCTATGATACGTTCGGCGCAAACCGTGCACCTATCTTGCGTCAAAATTAGCACCACCTCCAAACAGACCAAAACAAGCTTCCGCTTGAGCCACATCACCTACGAGTACCATCGGGTGCATCTAAAATGATTTCTGATCCTATGGTACGCTCAGCGCAAACCGTGCACCTATCTTGCACCGACACCAACATTGTCTCCAAATGAACCGAAAAGAGATTCAACATTACCCACGTCACCTTGGAGTTCCATTGCACCTATCTTGCACCGACACTGGCTCCCAATAGACCAAAATGAGATTCCACATGACCCACATCACCTAGGAGTACCATCGGGAGTGTCCAAAATGATTTTTGAGCCTATGGTATGTGCGGCGCAAACCATGCCCCTACCTTGGATCGACACTAACACTATCTCCAAATGGACCAAAATGAGATTCCACATGACCCATGTCACCTAGGAGTTATATTGGGTGCGTCCAAAATGATTTTTGAGCCTACGGTACGTTCAGCGCAAACGGTGCACCTATCTTGCACCAACACTGGGTCCCAACGGACCGAAACAAGATTCCACATGACCCAAGTGACCTAAGAGTACCATCGGGTGCGTCCAAAATGATTTTCGAGCCTATGGTATGTTTGGCACAAACCATGCACCTATCTTGCACTGACACTGGCTCCCAACGGATCGAAACGAGATTCCACGTGACCCACGTCACCTAGGAGTAACATTGGGTGCATCTGAAATGATTTCTGAGCCTATGGTATGTTTGTCGCTAATCGTGCACCTATCTTGCACCGACACTAACACTATCTTCAAATGGACTGAAACAAGATTCCACATGACCCATGTCACCTAGGAGTTCCATCGGGTGCGTCCAAAAGGATTTTTGAGCCTATGGTACGTTCAGCGCAAACCGTGCACCTATCTTGCACCGACACTAGCTCCCAACAGACAGAAATGATATTCCACATGACCCACATCACCTAGGAGTACCATCGCATCCAAAATGATTTCCGAGCCTATGGTTTTTTCGGCACAAACCGTGCACCTATCTTGCATCGACACTAACACTGTCTCTAAATGGACCAAAACAAGATTCCACATGACCCATATCTTCTTGGAGTTCCATCGGGTGCGTCCAAGATGATTTCTAAGCATGTGGAACGTTTGGCGCTACTGTGCAACTATCTTGCACCGACATTGGCTCCCAACGGACCAAAACGAGATTCCACATGACCCACGTCACCTAGGAGTACCATTGGGTGCGCCCGAAATGATTTCTGAGCCTATGGTATGTTCGGCGCAAACCATGCACCTATCTTGCATCGACACTAACACTGTCTCTAAATGGGCCAAAATGAAATTCCACATGACCCATGTCACCTAGGAGTTCCATCGGGTGTGTCCAAAACGATTTCTGATCCTACGGTACATTCGATGCAAACCATGCACCTATCTTGTGTCAAGATTAGCACCACCTCTGAATGGACCGAAATGAGCTTCCGCTTGAGCCTCATCAACTATGTGTACCATCGGGTGCATCCAAAATGATTTCTGAGCCTATGGTACGCTCGGCGCAAACCGTGCACCTATTTTGCATCGACACCAACACTATCTCCAAATGAAGCGAAAAGAGATTCCATATTACCCATGTCACCTTGGAGTTCCATCGCACCTATCTTGCATCGACACTGGCTCCCAATGGACCGAAACGAGATTCCACATGACCCACGTCACCTAGGAGTTCCATCGGGTGCGTCCAAAATAATTTCCGAGCCTAAGGTTTGTTTGGTGCAAACTGTGCACCTATCTTGCACCGACACTAACACTGTCTCCAAATGGACCGAAACGGGATTCCACATCACCCATGTCATCTAGGAGTTCCATCGGGAGCGTCTAAAATGAATTCCGAGCCTACAGTACGTTTGGCCCAAACCGTGCACCTATCTTGCACCCACACTGGCTCCCAACGGACCGAAACGAGATTTCACATGACCCACGTCACCTAGGTGTACCATTGGGTGCGTCCAAAACAATTTTCGAGCCTATGGTATGTTCAGCACAAACCATGCACCTACCTTGCAGCGACACTAACATGGTCTCCAAATGGACCAAAACGAGAGTCCACATGACCCATGTCACCTAGGAGTTCCATCGGCTACGTCCAAAATGATTTCCGATCCTATGGTACGTTTGGCGCAAACCATGCACCTCTCTTGCGCCGACACCAACACTGTCTCCAAATGAACCGAAAAGAGATTCCACATTACCCACGTCACCTAGGAGTACCATTGGGTGCGCCCAAAATGATTTCTGAGCCTATGGTATGTTCGGCGCAAACCGTGCACCTATCTTGCATCGACACTAACACTGTCTCCAAATGGGCCAAAATGAAATTCCACATGACCCATGTCACCTAGGAGTTCCATCGGGTGTGTCCAAAACGATTTCTAATCCTACAGTACGTTCGATGCAAACCATGCACCTATCTTGTGTCAAGATTAGCACCACCTCTGAACGGACCGAAATGAGCTTCCACTTGAGCCTCATCAACTATGTGTACCAACGGGTGCATCCAAAATGATTTCTGAGCCTATGGTACGCTCGGCGCAAACCGTGCACCTATTTTGCATCGACACCAACACTGTCTCCAAATGAAGCGAAAAGAGATTCCATATTACCCATGTCACCTTGGAGTTCCATCGCACCTATCTTGCATCGACACTGGCTCCCAATGGACCGAAACGAGATTCCACATGACCCACGTCACCTAGGAGTTCCATCGGGTGCGTCCAAAATAATTTCCGAGCCTAAGGTTTGTTCGGTGCAAACCGTGCACCTATCTTGCACCGACACTAACACTGTCTTCAAATGGACCGAAACGGGATTCCACAACACCCATGTCATCTAGGAGTTCCATCGGGAGCGTCCAAAATGAATTCCGAGCCTACAGTACGTTTGGCCCAAACCGTGCACCTATCTTGCACCCACACTGGCTCCCAACGGACCGAAACGAGATTTCACATGACCCACGTCACCTAGGTGTACCATTGGGTGCGTCCAAAACGATTTTCGAGCCTATGGTATGTTCGGCACAAACCATGCACCTATCTTGCAGTGACACTAACATGATCTCCAAATGGACCAAAACGAGAGTCCACATGACCCATGTCACCTAGGAGTTCCATCGGCTGCGTCCAAAATGATTTCCGATCCTATGGTACGTTTGGCGCAAACCATGCACCTCTCTTGCGCCGACACCAACACTGTCTCCAAATGAACCGAAAAGAGATTCCACATTACCCATGTCACCATGGAGTTCCATCAGGTGCATCCAAAACAATTTCCGATCCTATGGTATGTTTAGCGCAAAGCGTGCACCTATCTTGTGCTGACACCAACACTGTCTCCAAATGAACCGAAAAGAGATTCCACATTACCCACGTCACCTTGGAGTTCCATCGCACCTATCTTGCACTGACACTAGATCCCAACAGACCGAAACAAGATTCCACATGACCCACGTCACCTAGGAGTACCATCGCATCCAAAATGATTTCTGAGCCTATGGTTTGTTTAGCGCAAACCGTGCAGCTATCTTGCACCGACACTAACACTGTCTCTAAATAGACCAAAACGAGATTCCACATGACCCATATCTTCTTGGAGTTCCATCGGGTGCGTGCAAAATGATTTCTGAGCATGTGGAACGTTTGGCGCTACTGTGCAACTATCTTGCACCGACATTGGCTCCCAACGGACCAAAATGAGATTCCACATGACCCACGTCACCTAGGAGTACCATCGGGTGCGCCCGAAATGATTTCTGAGCCTATGGTATGTTCGGCGCAAACCGTGCACCTATCTTGCATCGACACTAACACTGTCTCCAAATGGGCCAAAATGAGATTCCACATGACCCATGTCACCTAGGAGTTCCATCGGGTGTGTCCAAAACGATTTCTGATCCTACGGTACGTTCGGCGCAAACCATGCACCTATCTTGCGTCAAGATTAGCACCACCTCCGAACGGACCAAAACGAGCTTCCACTTGAGCCTCATCAACTATGTGTACCATCGGGTGCATCCAAAATGATTTCTGAGCCTATGGTACGCTCGGCGCAAACCATGCACCTATTTTGCATCGACACCAACACTGTCTCCAAATGAAGCGAAAAGAGATTCCATATTACCCACGTCACCTTGGAGTTCCATCGCACCTATCTTGCACTGACACTGCCTCCCAATGGACCAAAACAAGATTCCACATGACCCACGTCACCTAGGAGTTCCATCGGGTGCGTGCAAAATAATTTTCGAGCCTAAGGTTTGTTCGGTGCAAACCGTGCACCTATCTTGCACCGACACTAACACTGTCTCCAAATGGACCAAAACGGGATTCCACATCACCCATGTCATCTAGGAGTTCCATCGAGAGCGTCCAAAATGAATTCTGAGCCTACAGTATGTTTGGCTCAAACCGTGCACCTATCTTGCACCCACACTGGCTCCCAATGGACCGAAACGAGATTTCACATGACCCACGTCACCAAGGAGTACCATCGGGTGCGTACAAAACGATTTCCGAGCCTATGGTATGTTCAGCACAAACCGTGCACCTATCTTGCAGTGACACTAACATGGTCTCCAAATGGACCAAAACGAGAGTCCACATGACCCATGTCACCTAGGAGTTCCATCGGCTGCGTCCAAAATGATTTCTGATCCTACGGTACGTTCGGCGCAAACCGTGCACCTCTCTTGCGCCGACACCAACACTATCTCCAAATGAACTGAAAAGAGATTCCACATTACCCACGTCACCATGGAGTTCCATCGGGTGCATCCAAAATAATTTCCAATCCTATGGTACGTTTGGCGCAAAGCGTGCACCTATCTTGCGCCGACACCAACACTGTCTCCAAATGAACCAAAAAGTGATTCCACATTACCCACATCACCTTGGAGTTCCATCGCACCTATCTTGCACTAACACTGGATCCCAACAGACCGAAACAAGATTCCACATGACCCACGTCACCTAGGAGTACCATCGGGTGCGTTCAAAATGATTTCTGAGCCTGTGGTATGTTCGGCGCAAACTTTGCACCTATCTTGCACCGACACTAACACTATCTCCAAATGGACTAAAACGAGATTCCACATGACTCATATCACATAGGAGTTCCATCGGGTGCGTCCAAAACAATTTCTGATCCTACAGTACGTTCAGCGCAAACCGTGCACCTATCTTGCGTTAAGATTAGCACCACCTCCAAACGAACCAAAACAAGCTTCTGCTTGAGCCGCATCACCTACGAGTACCATCGGGTGCGTCCAAAATGATTTCTGAGCCTATGGTACGCTCGGCGCAAACCGTGCACCTATCTTCCACCGACACCAACACGGTCTCCAAATGAACCGAAAAGAGATTCCACATTACCCACATCATCTTGGTGTTCCATCGCACCTATCTTGCACCGACACTAGCTCCCAACGGACCGAAACAAGATTCCACAGGACCCACGTCACCTAGAAGTACCATCGGGTGCGTCCAAAATGATTTTTGAGCCTATGGTATGTGCGGCGCAAACCATGCACCTATCTTGCACCGACACTACCATTGTCTCCAAATGGACCAAAATTAGATTCCACATGACCCATGTCACATAGGAGTTACATCGGGTGCGTCCAAAACGATATTCGAGCCTATGGTATGTTCGGCGCAAACCGTACACCTATCTTGCACCGACACTGGCTCCCAACGGACCAAAACGAGATTCAACATGACCCACGTCACCTAGGAGTACCGTGGGGTTCGTCCAAAACAACTTTCGAGCCTATGGAATGTTCAGCACAAACCGTGCATCTATCTTGCACCGACACTGGCTCCCAACGGACCGAAATGAGATTCCACATGACCCACGTCACCTAGGAGGACCATCGGGTGCGTCCAAAACGATCTCTGAGCCTATGGTTTGTTCGGCACAAACCGTGCACCTATCTTGCACCGACACTAACACTACCTCCAAATGGACCGAAATGAGATTCCACATGACCCATGTCACCTAGGAGTTCCATCGGCTGCGTCCAAAATGTTTTCCGATCCTACAGTACGTTCGGCACAAACCGTGCACCTATCTTGTGTCAAGATTAGCACCACCACCAAACGGACCGAAACGAGCTTCCGCTTGAGCCTCATCACCTTCGAGTACCATCGGGTGCGTCCAAAATGATTTATGAGCCTTTGGTACGCTCGGCGTAAACTGTGCACCCATGTTGCACCGACACCAACACTGTCTCCAATTGAACCAAAAAGAGATTCCACATTACCCACGTCACCTTGGAGTTCCATCGCACCTATCTTGCACCGACACTAGCTCCCAATGGACTGAAACGAGATTCCACATGACCCACGTCACCTAGGAGTACCATCGGGTGCGTCCAAAATGATCTTTGAGCCTATGGTATGTTCGGCGCAAACCATGCACCTATCTTGCACCGACACTCACACTATCTCCAAATGGACCGAAACAAGATTCCACATGACCCATGTCACTTAGGAGTTCTATCGGGTGCGTCCAAAACGATTTCCGAGCCTAGGTTACGTTCGACGCAAATCGTGCACCTGTCTTGCTTCAAGATTAGCACCACCTCCCAATGGACCTAAACGAGCTTCCACTTGAGCCTCATCACCTACGAGTACCATCGGGTGCATCTAAAATGATTTCTGATCCTATGGTATGTTCAGCGCAAACCGGGCACCTATCTTGCACCGAAACTAACACTATCTCCAAATGGACCGAAACGAGATTCCACATGACCCATGTCACATAGGAGTTCTATCGGGTGCGTCCAAAACATTTTCCGATCCTACAGTACGTTCAGCGCAAACCGTGCACCTATCTTGTGTCAAGATTAGCACCACCACCAAACAGACCAAAACAAGCTTCTGCTTGAGCCTCATCACCTTTGAGTACCATCGGGTGCGTCCAAAATGATTTATGAACCTTTGGTACGCTCAGCGCAAACCGTGCACCTATCTTGCACCGACACCAACACTGTCTCCAATTGAACCAAAAAGAGATTCCACATTACCCACATCACCTTGGAGTTCCATCGCACCTATCTTGCACCGACACTAGCTCCCAACAGACCGAAACGAGATTCCACATGACCCACGTCACCTAGGAGTACCATCAGGGGCGTCCAAAACGATCTTCGAGCCTATGGTATGTTCGGCGCAAACTGTGCACCTATCTTGCACCGACAGTCACACTATCTCCAAATGGACCGAAATGACATTCCACATGACCCATGTCACTTAGGAGTTCTATCGAGTGCGTCCAAAATGATTTCCAAGCCTAGGTTACGTTTGACGCAAACCGTGCACCTGTCTTGAGTCCAGATTAGCGCCACCTCCAAACAGACCAAAACGAGCTTCTGCTTGAGCCTCATCACCTACGAGTACCATCAGGTGCATCTAAAACGATTTCTGGAGTACCATCGGGTGCATGTAAAACGATTTTGGCACAAACCATGCACTATCTTGCACCGACACTGGCTCCCAACGGACCGAAATGAGATTCAACAAGACCCACATCACCTAGGAGTACCATCGGGTTCGTCCAAAACAACTTCCGAGCCTATGGTATGTTCGGCACAAGCCGTGCACCTATCTTGCACCGACACTGGCTCCCAACGGACCGAAACAAGACTCCACATGACCCACGTCACCTAGGAGTACCATCGGGTGCGTCCAAAATGATTTATGAGCCTATGGTATGTTCGGCGCAAACTGTGCACCTATCTTGCACTGACACTGGCTCCCAACAGACCAAAACAAGATTCCACTTGACCCACGTCACCTAGGAGTACCATCGGGTGCGTCCAAAATGATTTCCAAGCCTATGGTATGTTCGGCGCAAACCATGCAACTATCTTGCACCGACACTGGCTCCCCACAGATCGAAACGAGATTCCACATGACCCATGTCACCTAGGAGTACCATCAGGTGCGTCCAAAATGATATCCGAGCCTATGGTTTGTTTGGCGCAAACCATGCACCTATCTTGCACCAACACTAACACTGTCTCCAAATGGACCGAAACGAGATTCCTCACGACCCATGTCACCTTGGAGTTCCATCGGGTCCATCCAAAATGATTTTCGATCCTACAGTACGTTTGGCGCAAACCGTGCACCTATCTTGCGTCAAGATTAGCACCACCTCCAAACGGACCGCAACGAACTTTCGCTTGAGCCTCATCACCTACAAGTACCATCGGGTGCATCCAAAATGATTTCTGAGCCTATGGTACACTCAGCGCAAATCGTGCACCTATCTTGCACCGACATCAACACTGTCTCCAAAGAACCGAAAAGAGATTCCACATTACCCACATCACCTTGGAGTTCCATCGCACCTATCTTGCACCGACACTAGCTCCCAACAGACCAAAACAAGATTCCACATGACCCACGTCACCAAGGAGTACCATCGGGTGTGTCCAAAATGATCTCCGAGCCTATAGTATGTTCGGCACAAACCGTGCACCTATCTTGCACCGACACTAACACTATCTCCAAATGGACTAAAATGAGATTCCACATGACCCATGTCACTTATGAGTTCTATCGGGTGCGTCCAAAACGATTTCCGAGCCTAGGTTACCTTCGATGCAAACCGTGCACCTGTCTTACGTTAAGATTAGCACCACCTCCCAATGGACCAAAACGAGCTTCCACTTGAGCCTCATCACCTATGAGTACCATCAGGTGCATCTAAAATGATTTCTGATCCTATGGTATGTTCGGCGGAAACCATGCACCTATCTTGAACCGACACTAACACTATCTCCAAATGGACCAAAACAAGATTCCACATGACCCATGTCACCTAGGAGTTCTATCGGGTGCGTCCAAAATGATTTTCAAGCCTACGGTACGTTCGGCGCAAACCGTGCACCTATCTTGCATCAAGATTAGCGCCACCACCAAACAGACCAAAACAAGCTTCCGCTTGAGCCTCATCACCGATGAGTACCATCGGGTACATCTAAAATGATTTTTGATCCTATGGTACACTCGGCGCAAACCATGCACCTATCCTGCACCAACACCAACACTGTCTCCAAATGAATCGAAAAGAGATTCCACATTACCCACGTCACGTTGGAGTTCCATCACACCTATCTTGCACCGACACTGGCTCCCAACAGACCGAAATGAGATTCCACATGACCCACGTCACCTAGAAGTACCATTAGGTGCATCCAAAATGATTTTCGAGCCTATGGTATGTGCGGCGCAAACAGTGCACCTATCTTGCACCGACACTGACACTGTCTCCAAATGGACCAAAATGAGATTCCACATGACCCATGTCACCTAGGAGTTACATCAGGTGCGTCCAAAATGATTTTTGAGCCTATAGTATGTTCGGCGCAAACCGTGCACCTATCTTGCACCGACACTGGCTCCCAACGGACCGAAACGAGATTCAACATGACCCACGTCACCTAGGAGTACCATCGGGATCGTCCAAAACAACTTCCATGCCTATGGTATGTTCGGCACAAACCGTGCACCTATCTTGCACCGACACTGGCTCCCAACGGACCGAAATGAGATTCCACATGACCCACATCACCTAGGAGTACCATTGGGTGCGTCCAAAATGATCTTCGAGCCTATGGTTTGTTTGGCGCAAACCGTGCACCTATCTCGCACCGACACTAACACTATCTCCAAATGGACCAAAACGAGATTCCACATGACCCATGTCACCTAGGAGTTCAATCGGTTGCGTCCAAAATGTTTTCTGATCCTATAGTACGTTCGACGCAAACCGTGCACCGACACTCACACTATCTCCAAATGGACCGAAACAAGATTCCACATGACCCCTGTCACTTAGGAGTTCTATTGGGTGCGTCAAAAACAATTTCCAAGCCTAGGTTATGTTCGGCGCAAACCGTGCACCTGTCTTGCGTCAAGATTAGCACCACCTCCTAACGGACCGAAACGAGCTTCCACTTAAGCCTCATCACCTACGAGTACCATTGGGTGCATCTAAAACGATTTCTAATCCTATGGTATGTTCAGTGCAAACCGTGCACCTATCTTGCACCGATACTAACACTATCTCCAAATGGACCGAAACAAGATTCCACATGACCCATGCCACCTAGGAGTTCTATCGGGTCCGTCCAAAATGATTTTCATGCCTACGGTACATTCGGCGCAAACCATGCACCTGTCTTGCATCAAGATTAGTGCCACCTCCAAACGGACCAAAACGAGCTTCCGCTTGAGCCTCATCACCTACGAGTACCATCGGGTGCATCTAAAACGATTTCTGGAGTACCATCGGGTGCATCTAAAATGATTTTAGCGCAAACCATGCACCTATCTTGCACTGACACTAGTTCCCAACGGACCAAAATGATATTCAACATGACCCACGTCACCTTGGAGTACCATCGGGTTTGTCCAAAACAACTTCCGAGCCTATGGTATGTTCGGCACAAACCATGCACCTATCTTGCACCGACACTGGCTCAAAACGGACCGAAACGAGATTCCACATGACCCATGTCACCTAGGAGTATCGTCGGGTGCGTCCAAAATGATCTCCGAGCCTATGGTATGTTCGGCACAAACTGTGCACCTATCTTGCACCGACATTGGCTGCCAACAGACCGAAACGAGATTCCACTTGACCCATGTCACCTAGGAGTATCATCGGGTGTGTCCAAAATGATTTCTGAGCCTATGGTATGTTCGGCACAAACCATGCAACTATCTTGCACCAACACTGGCCCCCAACAGACCGGAACAAGATTCCACATGAACCATGTCACCTAGGAGTACCATCGGGTGCGTCCAAAATGATTTCAAAGCCTATGGTTTGTTCGGCGCAAACCGTGCACCTATCTTGGACCGACACTAACACTGTCTCCAAATGGATCAAAATCAGATTCCATAGGACCCATGTCACCTAGGAGTTACATCGGGTGCGTCCAAAACGATTTTCGAGCCTATGGTATGTTCGGCGCAAACCATGCACCTATCATGCACCGACAGTGGCTCCCAACGGACCGAAACAAGATTCCACATGACCCATGTCACCTAGGAGTATCATCGGGTGCGTCCAAAATGATTTCCGAGCCTATGGTACGTTCGGCGCAAACCGTGCACCTATCTTACACCGACACTGGCTCCCAACAGGCCGAAACGAGATTCCACACGACCCACATCACCTAGGAGTACCATCGGGTGCGTCGAAAACAATCTCTGAGCCTATGGTATGTTTGGCGCAAACCATGCACCTATCTTGCACCGACACTAACACTGTCTCCATATGGACCGAAACGAGATTCCACATGACCCATGTCAACTAGGAGTTACATCGGGTGCATCCAAAACGATTTTTGAGCCTACGGTACGTTCGGCGCAAACTGTGCACCTATCTTGCGTCAAGATTACACCACCTCCAAACAGACCAAAACGAGCTTCCGCTAGAGCCTCATCACCTACGAGTACCATTGGGTGCATCCAAAATGATTTCTAAGCCTATGGTACACTCGGCGCAAACCGTGCACCTGTCCTGCACCGACACCAACAGTGTCTCCAAATGAATCGAAAAGAGATTCCATATTACCCATGTAACCTTGGAGTTCCATCGCACCTATCTTGCAATGACACTGGCTCCCAACGGGCCGAAACGAGACTCCACATGACCCACGTCACCTAGGAGTACCATCGGGTGCGTCCAAAACGATCTCCGAGCCTATGGTATGTGCGACGCAAATCATGCACCTATCTTGCATCGCCACTAATACTGTCTCCAAATGGATCAAAATCAGATTCCACAGGACCCATGTCACCAAGGGGTTACATCGGGTGCGTCCAAAATGATTTTCGAGCCTACGGTACATTTGGCACAAACCGTGCACCTAACTTGCACAGACACTGGCTCCCAACAGACCAAAACGAGATTCAACATGACCCACGTCACCTAGGAGTACCATTGGGTTCGTCCAAAACAACTTCCAAGCCTATGGTATGTTCGGCACAAACCATGCACCCATCTTGCACCGACACTGGCTTCCAACGGACCGAAACAAGATTCCACATGACCCATGTGAGTAACATTGGGTGCGTCTGAAATGATTTCTGAGCTTATGATATGTTTGTCGCAAATCGTGCATCTATCTTGCACCGACACTAACACTGTTTCCACATGACCCATGTCACCTAGGAGTTACATCAGGTGCGTCCAAAATGATTTTCGAGCCTACGGTATGTTCGGTGCAAACCATGCACCTATCTTGCACCGACACTAGCTCCTAATGGACCGAAACAAGATTCCACATGACGCATGTCACCTAGGAGTACCATCGGGTGCGTCCAAAACAATCTCCGAGCCTATGGTATGTTCGGTGTAAACCATGCACCTATCTTGCACCAACACTAACACTATCTCCAAATGGACCGAAACAAGATTCCACATGACCCATGTCACCTAGGAGTTCCATCGGGTGCGTCCAAAACGATTTTTGAGCCTATGGTACGTTCAGCGCAAACCGTGCACCTATCTTGCGTCAAGATTAGCACAACCTCCAGACGGACCAAAACAAGCTTCCGCTTGAGCCTCATCACCTATGAGTACCATTGGGTGCGTCCAAAATGACTTCTGAGCCTATGGTACACTCGGCGCAAACCATGCACCTACCTTGCACCAACACCAACACTGTCTCCAAATGAACCAAAAAGAGATTCCACATTACCCACATAACCTTGGAGTTCCATCGCACCTATCTTCCAATGACACTGGCTCCCAACGGACTGAAACGAGACTCCACATGACCCACGTCACCTAGGAGTACCATCGGGTGCGTCCAAAATGATCTCTGAGCCTATGGTATGTTCGGTGCAAACCGTGCATCTATCGTGCACTGACACTAACACTATCTCCAAATGGACCAAAACGAGATTCCACATGACCCATGTCACCTAGGAGTTCTATCGGGTGCGTCCAAAATGATTTTGGAGCCTACGGTACGTTCGACGCAAACCGTGCACCATTCTTGCGTCAAGATTAGCGCCACCTCTAAATGGACCAAAACGAGCTTCCACTTGAGCCTCATCACCTACGAGTACCATCGGGTGCATCTAAAATGATTTCTGATCCTATGGTACGCTCAGCGCAAACCTGCTCCTATCCTACACCAACACCAACACTGTCTCCAAATGAACCGAAAAGAGATTCCACATTACCCACGTCACCTTGGAGTTCCATCGCACCTATCTTGCACCGACACTGGCTCTGAACGGACCGAAATGAGATTCCACATGACCCACGACACCTAGAAGTACCATCGGGTGCATCCTAAATGATTTTTGAGCCTATGGTATGTGCGGCACAAATCGTGCACCTATCTTGCATCGACACTGACACTGTCTCCAAATAAATCAAAATTAGAATCCATAGGACCCATGTCACCCAGGGGTTACATCAGGTGCGTCCAAAACGATTTTCGAGCCTACGGTACGTTCGGCGCAAACCGTGCACCTATCTTGCACAGACACTGGCTCCCAACGGACCAAAACGAGATTCAACATGACCCACGTCACCTAGGAGTACAATCGGGTTTGTCCAAAACAACTTCCGACCCTATGGTATGTTCGGCACAAACCGTGCACCCATCTTGCACCGACACTGGCTCCCAACGAACTGAAACAAGATTCCATATGACCCACGTGAGTAAAATTGGGTGCGTCTGAAATGATTTCTGAGCCTATGGTATGTTCATCGCAAATCATGCACCTATCTTGCACCGACACTAACACTGTTTGACCCATGTCACCTAGGAGTTACATCGGGTGTGTCCAAAATGATTTTCGAGCCTACGATACGTTCAGCGTAAATCGTGCACCTATCTTGCACCGACACTAGCTCCCAACAGACCGAAACAAGATTTCACATGACCCATGTCACCTAGGAGTATCATCGGGTGCGTCCAAAATGATTTCCGAGCCTATGGTACGTTCGGCGCAAACCGTGCACCTATCTTGCACCGACACTGGCTCCCAACGGGCGGAAACAAGATTCCACATGACCCAAGTCTCCTAGGAGTACCAACGGGTGCGTCCAAAACAATCTCTGAGCCTATGGTATGTTCGGCACAAACTGTGCACCTATCATGCACCAACACTAACACTGTCTCCAAATGGACCAAAACAAAATTCCACAGGACCCATGTCACCTGGCAGTTCGGTTGGGTGCGTCCAAAACAATTTCCGAGCCAACGGTACGTTCGGCGCAAACCATGCTCCTATCTTGCATCAAGATTAGCACCACCTCCAAACGGACCGCAATGAGCTTCCGCTTGAGCCTCGTCACCTAAGAGTACCATCGGGTGCATCCAAAATGATTCCTAAGCCTATGGGGTATGCTTGGTGCAAACCGCGCACCTATCTTGCACCGATACCAACACTGTCTCCAAATGAATCAAAAAGAGATTCCACATTACCCACGTCACCTTGGAGTTGCATCGCACCTATCTTGCACCGACACTATCTCCGAATGGACCGAAATGAGATTCCACATGACCCACGACACCTAGAAGTACCATCGGGTGCATCCAAAATGATTTTCGAGCCTATGGTATGTGCGGCGCAAATCGTGCACCTATCTTGCATCGCCACTAACACTATCTCCAAATGGATCAAAATCAGATTCCATAGGACCCATGTCACCTAGGGGTTACATCGGGTGCGTCCAAAATGATTTTCGAGCCTACGGTACGTTCGGCGCAAACCGTGCACCTATCTTGCACAGACACTGGCTCCCAACAGACCAAAACGAGATTCAACATGACCCACATCACCTAGGAGTACCATCGGGTTTGTCCAAAACAACTTCCGAGCATATGGTATGTTCGGCACAAACCATGCACCCATCTTGCACCGACACTAGCTCCTAATGGACCGAAACGAGATTCCACATGACCCACGTGAGTAAAATTGGGTGCGTCCGAAATGATTTCTGAGCCTATGGTATGTTCGTCGCAAATCGTGCACCTATCTTGCACCGACACTAACACTGTTTGACCCATGTCACCTAGGAGTTACATCGGGTACGTCCAAAATGATTTTCGAGCCTACGGTATGTTCGGCGCAAACCGTGCACCTATCTTGCACCGACACTGGCTCCCAACGGACCGAAACAAGATTTCACATGACCCATGTCACCTAGGAGTATCATCGGGTGCGTCCAAAATGATTTCCGAGTCTATGGTAAGTTCGGCGCAAACCGTGCACCCATCTTGCACTGACACTGGCTCCCAACGGGTGGAAACGAGATTCCACATGACCCACGTCACCTAGGAGTACCATCGGGTGCGTCCAAAACAATCTCCGAGCCTATGGTATGTTCGGCACAAGCCGTGCACCTATCATGCACCGACACTAACACTGTCTCCAAATGGACCAAAACAAAATTCCACAGGACCCATGTCACCTAGCAGTTCGATTGGGTGCGTCCAAAATAATTTCCAAGTCGACGGTACGTTTGGCGCAAACCGTGCACCTATCTTGCGTCAAGATTAGCACCACCTCCAAATGGACCGAAACGAGCTTCCGCTTGAGCCTCGTCACCTAAGAGTACCATCGGGTGCGTCCAAAATGATTCCTAAGCCTATGGGGTATGCTTGGTGCAAACCGCGCACCTATCTTGCACCGACACCAACACTATCTCCAAATGAACCGAAAAGAGATTCCACATTACCCACGTCACCTTGGAGTTCCATCACACCTATCTTGCACCGACACTGTCTCCGAATGGACCGAAATGAGATTCCACATGACCCACGACACCTAGAAGTACCATCGGGTGCATCCAAAATGATTTTCGAGCCTATGGTATGTGCGGCGCAAATCATGCACCTATCTTGCATCGCCACTAACACTATCTCCAAATGGATCAAAATCAGATTCCACAGGACCCATGTCACCTAGGGGTTACATCGGGTGCGTCCAAAATGATTTTTGAGCCTACGGTACGTTCGGCGCAAACCGTGCACCTATCTTGCACAGACACTGGCTCCCAACAGACCAAAACGAGATTCAACATGACCCACATCACCTAGGAGTACCATCGGGTTTGTCTGAAACAACTTCCGAGCATATGGTATGTTTGGCACAAACTGTGCACCCATCTTGCACCAACATTGGCTTCCAATGGACCGAAACAAGATTCCACATGACCCACGTGAGTAAAATTGAGTGCGTCTGAAATGATTTCTGAGCCTATGGTATGTTCGTCGCAAATCGTGCACCTATCTTGCACCGACACTAACACTGTTTCCACATGACCCATGTCACCTAGGAGTTACATCGGGTGCGTCCAAAAAGATTTTCGAGCCTACAGTACGTTCGGCACAAACCGTGCACCTATCTTGCACCGACACTGGCTCCCAACAGACCGAAACAAGATTCCACATGACCCATGTCACCTAGGAGTATCATCGGGTGCGTCCAAAATGATTTCCGAGCCTATGGTACATTTGGCGCAAACCGTGCACCTATCTTGCACCGACACCAACACTATCTCCAAATGAACCGAAAAGAGATTCCACATTACCCACGTAACCTTGGAGTTCCATCGCACCAATCTTGCAACGACACTAGTTCCCAATGGGCCGAAACGAGACTCCACATGACCCACGTCACCTAGGAGTAGCATCGGGTGCGTCCAAAACGATCTCCGAGCCTATGCTATGTTCGGCGCAAACCGTGCACCTATCTTGCACCCACACTAACACTATCTCCAAATAGATCGAAACGAGATTCCACATGACCCATGTCACCTAGGAGTTCTATCAGGTGCGTCCAAAATGATTTTGGAGCCTACGGTACGTTCGACGCAAACCGTGCACCATTCTTGCGTCAAGTTTAGCGCCACCTCCAAACGGACCGAAACAAGCTTCCGCTTGAGCCTCATCACCTACGAGTACCATTGGGTGCATCTAAAATGATTTCTGATTCTATGGTACGCTCGGCGCAAACCGTGCACCTATCCTACACCGACACCAACATTGTCTCCAAATGAACCGAAAAGAGATTCCACATTACCCATGTCACCTTGGAGTTCCATCGCACCTATCTTGCACCGACACTGGCTCTGAACGGACCGAAATGAGATTCCACATGACCCACGTCACCTAGAAGTACCATCGGGTGCATCCAAAATGATTTTCGAGCCTATGGTATGTGCGGCGCAAATCGTGCACCTATCTTGCATCGACACTAACACTTCTCCAAATAAATCAAAATCAGATTCCACAGGACCCATGTCACCTAGGGGTTACATTAGGTGCATCCAAAATAATTTTCGAGCCTACGGTATGTTCGGCGCAAACCATGCACCTATCTTGCACAGACACTGGCTCCCAACGGACCCAAACGAGATTCCACATGACCCACGTCACCTAGGAGTACCATCGGGTTCGTCCAAAACAACTTCCAAGCCTATGGTATGTTCGGCACAAACCGTGCACCCATCTTGCACCGACACTGGCTCCCAACGGACTGAAACGAGATTCCACATGACCCACGTGAGTAAAATTGGGTGCGTCCGAAATGATTTCTGAGCCTATGGTATGTTCGTCGCACATCGTGCATCTATCTTGCACTGACACTAACACTGTTTCCACATGACCCATGTCACCTAGGAGTTACATCAGGTGCGTCCAAAATGATTTTCGAGCCTACGGTATGTTCGGCGCAAACCATGCACCTATCTTGCACCGACACTGGCTCCCAACGGACCGAAACAAGATTCCACATGACTCATGTCACCTAGGAGTATCATCGGGTGCGTCCAAAATGATTTCCGAGCCTATGGTACGTTCGGCGCAAACCGTGCACCTATCTTGCACCGACACTAGCTCCCAACGGGCCGAATCAAGATTCCACATGACCCACATCACCTAGGAGTACCATCGGGTGCGTCCAAAACAATCTCCGAGCCTATGGTATGTTCGGCACAAACCATGCACCTATCATGCACTGACACTAACACTGTCTCCAAATGGACCAAAACAAAATTCCATAGGACCCATGTCACCTAGGAGTTTGATTGGGTGCGTCCAAAACGATTTCTAAGCCGACGGTACCTTCGGCGCAAACCGTGCACCTATCTTGCGTCAAGATTAGCACCACCTCCAAACGGACCGAAACGAGCTTCCGCTTGAGCCTTGTCACCTAAGAGAACCATCAGATGCGTCCAAAATGATTCCTAAGCCTATGGGGTATGCTTGGTGCAAACCACGCATATATCTTGCACCGACACCAACGCTGTCTCCAAATGAACCGAAAAGAGATTCCACATTACCCATGTCACCTTGGAGTTCCATCGCACCTATCTTGCACCGACACTGGCTCTGAACGGATTAAAACGAGATTCCACATGACCCACAACACCTAGAAGTACCATCGGGTGCATCCAAAATGATTTTTGAGCCTATGGTTTGTGCATCGCAAATCGTGCACCTATCTTGCATCGCCACTAACACTGTCTCCAATGGATCAAAATCAGATTCCACAGGACACTGGCTCCCCACGGACCAAAACGAGATTCAACATGACCCACGTCACCTAGGAGTACCATTGGGTTCGTCCAAAACAACTTTCGAGCCTATGGTATGTTCGGCACAAACCGTGCACCCATCTTGCACCGACCCTGGCTTCCAACGGACCAAAACGAGATTCCACATGACCCACGTGAGTAAAATTGGGTGCGTCCGAAATGATTTCTGAGCCTATGGTATGCTCATCGCAAATCATGCACCTATCTTGCACCGACACTAACACTGTTTCCACATGACCCATGTCACCTAGGAGTTACATCGGGTGCATCCAAAATGATTTTCGAGCCAACGGTACGTTCAGCGCAAACCGTGCACCTATCTTGCACCGACACTGGCTCCCAACGGACCGAAACAAGATTCCACTTGACCCATGTCACCTAGGAGTATCATCGGGTGCGTCCAAAATGATTTCCGAGCCTATGGTACGTTCGGCGCAAACCGTGCACCTATCTTGCACCGACACCAACACTATCTCCAGATGAACCGAAAAGAGATTCCACATTACCCATGTAACCTTGGAGTTCCATCGCACCTATCTTGCAACGACACTGGCTCCCAACGGGCCAAAACAAGACTCCACATGACCCACGTCACCTAGGAGTACCATTGGGTGCGTCCAAAACGATCTCCGAGCCTATGGTATGTTCGGCGCAAACCGTGCACCTATCTTGCACCAACACTAACACTATCTCCAAATGGACCAAAATGAGATTCCACATGACCCATGTCACCTAGGAGTTCTATCGGGTGCGTCCAAAATGATTTTGGAGCCTACAGTACGTTCGGCGCAAACCGTGCACCATTCTTGCGTCAAGATTAGCGCCACCTCCAAATGGACCGAAACGAGCTTCCGCTTGAGCCTCATCACCTACGAGTACCATTGGGTGCATCTAAAATGATTTCTAATCCTATGGTACGCTCGGCGCAAACCATGCACCTATCCTGCACCGACACCAACACTGTCTCCAAATGAACCGAAAAGAGATTCCACATTACCCACGTCACCTTGGAGTTCCATCGCACCTATCTTGCACCGACACTGGCTCCAAACAGACCGAAACGAGATTCCACATGACCCACGTCACCTAGAAGTACCGTCGGGTGCATCCAAAATGATTTTCGAGCCTATGGTATGTGCGGCGCAAATCGTGCACCTATCTTGCATCAACACTAACACTGTCTCCAAATGGATCAAAATCAGATTCCATAGGACCCATGTCACCTAGGGGATACATCGGGTGCGTCCAAAATGATTTTCGAGCCTACAGTACGTTCGGCGCAAATCGTGCACCTATCTTGCACAGACACTGGCTCCCAACGGACCCAAACGAGATTCCACATGACCCATGTCACCTAGGAGTATCTTCAGGTGCGTCCAAAATGATTACCGAGCCTATGGTTTGTTCAGCGCAAACCGTGCACCTATATTGCACCGACACTAACACTGTCTCCAAATGGACCAAAACGAGATTCCACATCACCCATGTCACCTAGGAGTTCCATCGGGTGCGTCCAAAATGATTTTTGAGCCTACGGTACGTTCGGCGCAAACCGTCCACCTATCTTGCATCAAGATTAGCACCACCTCCAAACGGACCGAAACGAGCTTCCGCTTAAGCCTCATCACCTATGAGTACCATTGGGTGCGTCCAAAATGATTTCTGAGCCTATGGTACACTCAGCGTAAACCATGCACCTATCTCGCACCGACACCAACACTGTCTCCAAATGAACCGAAAAGAGATTCCACATTACCCACATCACCTTGGAGTTCCATCGCACCTATCTTGCTCTAACACTGGCTCCAAACGGACCGAAACAAGACTCCAAATGACCCATGTCACCTAGGAGTACCATCGCGTGCATCCAAAATGATTTCCGAGCATATGGTATGTTCGGCGCAAACCGTGCACCTATCTTGCACTGACACTGGCTCCCAACAGACCGAAATGAGATTCCACTTGACCCACGTCACCTAGGAGTACCATCGGGTGCGTCCAAAATGATTTCTGAGCCTATGGTTTGTTCGGCACAAACCGTGCACCTATCTTGCACCGACACTAACACTATCTCCAAATGGACCAAAACGAGATTCCACATCACCCATGTCACCTAGGAGTTCCATCGGGTGCGTCCAAAATGATTTTTGAGCCTACGGTACGTTCAGCGCAAACTGTGCACCTATCTTGTGTCAAGATTAGCACCACCTCCAAACAGACCGAAACAAGCTTCCGCTTAAGCCTCGTCACCTACGAGTACCATTGGATGCGTCCAAAATGATTTCTGAGCCTATGGTACACTCGGCGTAAACTGTGCACCTATCTAGCACCGACACTAACACTGTCTCCAAATGAACCGGAAAGAGATTCCACATTACCCATGTCACCTTGGAGTTCCATCGCACTCATCTTGCAACGACACTAGCTCCAAATGGACCGAAACGAGACTCCACATGACCCATGTCACCTTGGAGTACCATCGGGTGCGTCCAAAATGATTTATGAGCCTATGGTATGTTCAGCGCAAACCGTGCACCTATCTTGCACCAACACTGGCTCCGAATAGACCGAAACAAGATTCCACATGACCCACGTCACCTAGAAGTACCATCGAGTGCGTCCAAATCGATTTCCGAGCCTATGGTATGTTCGGCGCAAACCGTGCACCTATCTTGCACCGATACTAAAACTGTCTCGAAATGGACCGAAATGAGATTCCACATGGCCCATGTCACCTCGGAGTCCATCGGGTGCATCCAAAAGGATTTTCGAGACTACAGTATGTTCAGCGCAAACCGTGCTCCTATCTTGCACCGACATTGGCTCCCAACGGACCGAAACGATATTCCACATGACCCACATCACCTAGGAGTACCATCGTGTGCGTCAAAAATGATTTCTGAGCCTATGTTACACTCAGCGCAAACTGTGCACCTATCTTGCACCGACACTGGCTCCCAATGGACCAAAATGAGATTCAACATGACCCACGTCACCTAGGAGTACCATCGGGTTCGTCCAAAACAACTTCCGAGCCTATGGTATGTTCAGCACAAACCGTGCACCTATCTTGCACCGACACTGGCCGCCAACGGACCGAAACGAGATTCCACATGACCCACTTCACCTAGGAGTAAATTTGGCTGTGTCTGAAATGATTTTCTGAGCCGATGGTTTGTTCATCGCAAATCGTGCACCTATCTTGCACCGACACTAACACTGTCACCAAATGGACCGAAATGAGATTCCACATGACCCATGTCACCTAGGAGTTACATCGGGTGCGTCCAAAATGATTTTCGAGCCTATGGTACGTTCGGTGCAAACCGTGCACCTATCTTGCACCGACACTGACTCCCAATGGACCAAAACGAGATTCCACATGACCCACGTCACCTAGGAGTATCATCGGGTGCGTCCAAAACAATTTCTAAGCCTATGGTATGTTCAGCGCAAACCGTGCAACTATCTTGCACCGACACTGGCTCCCAACAGACCGAAAGGAGATTCCACATGACCCACGTCACCTAGGAGTACCATCGGGTGTGTCCAAACGATTTTCTGAGCCTATGGTATGTTCGGCGCAAACCGTGCACCGACACTAGAACCCAACGAACCGAAACAAGACTCCACAAGACCCACGTCACCTAGGAGTTCCATCGGTTGTGTCCAAAATGATTTTTGAGCCTATGGTATGTTCGGCACCAACCGTGCACCGACACTAGCTCCCAATAGACCGAAACGAGATTCCACTTGACCCACGTCACCTAGGAGTACCATCAGGTGCGTCCAAAATGATTTCCGAGCCTATGGTATGTTCAGCGCAAACCATGCACCTATCTTGCACCGACACTGGCTCCCAACAGATCGAAACGAGATTCCACATGACCCACGTCACCTATGAGTACCATCGGGTGCGTCTAAAACGATTTCTGATCCTACGGTACGTTTAGCGCAAACCATGCAACTATCTTGCATCAAGATTAGCACCACCTCCAAATGGACCGAAACGAGCTTCCGCTTGAGCCTCATCACCTACGAGTACCATTGGGTGCGTCCAAAATGATTTCTAAGCCTATGGTACACTCGGCGCAAACCGTGCACCTATCTTGCACCGACACCAACACTATCTCCAAATGAACCGAAAAGACATTCCACATTACCCATGTCACCTTGGAGTTCCATCGCACCTATCTTGCACCGACACTGGCTCCCAACAGACCAAAACGAGATTCCACTTGACCCACGTCAACTAGGAGTACCATCGGGTGCGTCCAAAATGATTTCTGAGCCTATGGTAGGTTTGGCGCAAACCATGCACCTATCTTGCGTCAAGATTAGCACCACCTCCAAACGGACCGAAACGAGCTTCCGCTTGAGCCTCATCACCTACGAGTACCATTGGGTGCATCCAAAATGATTTCTGAGCCTATGGTACACTCGGCGCAAACCGTGCACCTATCTTGCACCGACACCAACACTATCTCCAAATGAACTGAAAAGAGATTCCACATTACCCACATCACCTTGGAGTTCCATCGCACCTATCTTGCACAGACACTAGCTTCAAATGGACCAAAACGAGACTCCACATGACCCATGTCACCAAGGAGTACCATCGGGTGCGTCCAAAATGATTTCCGAGCCTATGGTATGTTCGACACAAACCGTGCACCTATCTTGCACCGACACTGGCTCCCAACAGACCGAAACGAGATTCCACTTGACCCACGTCACCTAGGAGTACCATCGGGTGCGTCCAAAATGATTTCTGAGCCTATGGTATGTTCGGCGCAAACCGTGCACCTATCTTGCACCGACACTGGCTCCCAATAGACCGAAACGAGATTCTACATGACCAACGTCACCTAGGAGTACCATCGGGTGCGTCCAAAATGATTTCTGAGCCTATGGTTTGTTCGGCGCAAACCATGCACCAATCTTGCACCGACACTGGCTCCCAACAGACCGAAACGAGACTCCACATGACCCACGTCACTTAGGAGTACCATCGGGTGTGTCCAAAATGATTTCTGAGCCTATGGTATGTGCGGCGCAAACCATGCACCTATCTTGCACCGACACTGTCTCCCAACAGACCGAAACAAGACTCCACATGACCAACGTCACCTAGGAGTACCATCGGGTGCGTCCAAAACGATTTCTGAGCCTATGGTATGTTCGGCGCAAACCGTGCACCTATCTTGCACCGACACTTGCTCCCAACAGACCAAAACAAGATTCCACTTGACCCACATCACCTAGGAGTACCATCGGGTGTGTCCAAAATGATTTCCGAGCCTATGGTATGTTCGGCGCAAACCGTGCACCTATCTTGCACCGACACTGGCTCCCAACGGACTAAAACGTGACTCCACATGACCCACGTCACCTAGGAGTACCATCAGGTGCGTCCAAAATGATTTCCGAGCCTATGGTATGTTCGACGCAAACTGTGCACCTATCTTGCACCGACACTGGCTCCCAACGGACCAAAACGAGACTCCACATGACCAACATCACCTAGGAGTACCATCAGGTGCGTCCAAAATGATTTCTGAGCCTATGGTATGTTCGGCGCAAACCGTGCACCTATCTTGCACCAACACCGGCTCCCAACAGACCGAAACGAGATTCCACTTGACCCACGTCACCTAGGAGTACCATCGGGTGCGTCCAAAATGATTTCTGGGCCTATGGTATGTTTTGCGCAAACTGTGGACCAATCTTGCATCGACACTGGCTCCCAACAGACCAAAACGAGATTCCACATGACCCACATCACCTAGGAGTACCATCGGGTGCGTCCAAAATGATTTCTAATCCTATGATACGTTTGGCGCAAACCATGCACCTATCTTGCGTCAAGATTAGCACCACCTCCAAACGGACCGAAATGATCTTTCGCTTGAGTCTCATCACCTATGAGTACCATTGGGTGCGTCCAAAATGATTTTTGAGCCTATGGTACACTTGGCGCAAACCGTGCAGCTATCTTGCACCGACACCAACACTGTCTCCAAATGAACCAAAAAGAGATTCCACATTACCCACGTGAGCTTGGAGTTCCATCGCACCTATCTTACACCGACACTGGCTCCCAACAGACCAAAATGAGACTCCACATGACCCACGTCACCTAGGAGTACCATCAGGTGCGTCCAAAATAAGTTCTGAGCCTATGGTATGTTCGGCGCAAACCGTGCACCTATCTTGCACCGACACTGGCTCCCAACAGACCGAAATGAGATTCCACTTGACCCACGTCACCTAGGAGTACCATCGGGTGCGTCCAAAATGATTTCTGAGCCTATGGTATGTTCGGCGCAAACCGTGCACCAATCCTGCATCGACACTGGCTCCCAACAGATCGAAACGAGATTCCACATGACCCACGTCACCTAGGAGTACCATCGGGTGCGTCCAAAATGATTTCCAATCCTATGGTATGTTTGGCGCAAACCGTGCACCTATCTTGCGTCAAGACTAGCACCACCTCCAAATGGACCGAAACAAGCTTTCGCTTGAGCCTCATCACCTACGAGTACCCTAGGGTGCGTCCGAAATGATTTTTGAGCCTATGGTACACTCGGCGCAAACCGTGCACCTATCTTGCACCGACACCAACACTATCTCTAAATGAACCAAAAAGAGATTCCACATTACCCACGTGACCTTGGAGTTCCATCGCACCTATCTTACACCGACACTAGCTCCCAACGGACCAAAACGAGACTCCACGTGACCCACGTCACCTAGGAGTACCATCGGGTGCGTCCAAAATGATTTCCGAGCCTATGGTATGTTCGGCGCCAACCGTATACCTATCTTGCACCGACACTGGCTCCCAACAGACCGAAACGAGATTCCACTTGACCCACGTCACCTAGGAGTACCATCAGGTGCGTCCAAAATGATTTCCAAGCCAATGGTATGTTCGGCGCAAACCATGCACCTATCTTGCACTGACACTGGCTCCCAACAGACTGAAACAAGATTCCACTTGACCCACATCACCTAGGAGTACCCTCGGGTGCGTCCAAAATGATTTCTGAGCCTATGGTACACTCGGCGCAAACCGTGCACCTACCTTGCACCGACACCAACACTGTCTCTAAGTGAACCAAAAAGAGATTCCACATTACCCATGTGACCTTGGAGTTCCATCGCACCTATCTTACACCGACACTGGCTCCCAACAGACCAAAACGAGACTCCACATGCCCACGTCACCTAGGAGTACCATCGGGTGTGTCCAAAATGATTTCTGAGCCTATGGTATGTGCGGCGCAAACCATGCACCTATCTTGCACCGACACTGGCTCCCAACAGACCGAAACAAGACTCCACATGACCAACATCACCTAGGAGTACCATCGGGTGCGTCCAAAATGATTTCTGAGCCTATGGTATGTTCGGCACAAACCATGCACCTATCTTGCACCGACACTGGCTCCCAACAAACCGAAACAAGATTCCACTTGACCCACGTCACCTAGGAGTACCGTCGGGTGTGTCCAAAATGATTCCGAGCCTATGGTATGTTCGGCGCAAACCGTGCACCTATCTTGCACCGACACTGGCTCCCAACAGACCGAAACAAGATTCCACATGACCCACGTCACCTAGGAGTACCATCGGGTGCGTCCAAAATGATTTCCAATCCTACGGTACGTTTGGCGCAAACCGTGCACCTATCTTGCGTCAAGACTAGCACCACCTCCAAATGGACCGAAACGAGCTTTCGCTTGAGCCTCATCACCTACGAGTACCCTGGGGTGCGTCCGAAATGATTTTTGAGCCTATGGTACACTCAGCGCAAACCGTGCACCTATCTTGCACCGACACCAACACTATCTCTAAATGAACCAAAAAGAGATTCCACATTACCCACGTGACCTTGGAGTTCCATCGCACCTATCTTACACCGACACTGGCTCCAAACGGACCGAAATGATCTTTCGCTTGAGTCTCATCACCTATGAGTACCATTGGGTGCGTCCGAAATGATTTTTGAGCCTATGGTACACTTGGCGCAAACCGTGCAACTATCTTGCACCAACACCAACACTGTCTCCAAATGAACCAAAAAGAGATTCCACATTACCCACATGAGCTTGGAGTTCCATCACACCTATCTTCCACCGACACTGGCTCCCAACGGACCAAAACGAGACTCCACATGACCCACGTCACCTAGGAGTACCATCAGGTGCGTCCAAAATGATTTCCGAGCCTATGGTATGTTCGGCGCAAACCGTGCACCTATCTTGCACCGACACTGGCTCCCAACAGACCGAAATGAGATTCCACTTGACCCACGTCACCTAGGAGTACCATCGGGTGCGTCCAAAATGATTTCTGAGCCTATGGTATGTTTGGCGCAAACCGTGCACCAATCCAGCATCGACACTGGCTCCCAACAGACCGAAACGAGATTCCACATGACCCACGTCACCTAGGAGTACCATCGGGTGCGTCCAAAATGATTTTCAATCCTACGGTACGTTTGGCGCAAACCGTGCACCTATCTTGCGTCAAGACTAGCACCACCTCCAAATGGACCGAAACGAGCTTTCGCTTGAGCCTCATCACCTACGAGTACCCTGGGGTGCGTCCGAAATGATTTTTGAGCCTATGGTACACTCGGCGCAAACCGTGCACCTATCTTGCACCGACACCAACACTATCTCTAAATGAACCAAAAAGAGATTCCACATTACCCACGTGACCTTGGAGTTCCATCGCACCTATCTTACACCGACACTGGCTCCCAACGGACCAAAACGAGACTCCACGTGACCCACATCACCTACGAGTACCATCGGGTGCGTCCAAAATGATTTCCGAGCCAATGGTATGTTTGGCGCCAATCGTATACCTATCTTGCACCGACACTGGCTCCCAACAGACCGAAACGAGATTCCACTTGACCCACGTCACCTAGGAGTACCATCGAGTGCGTCCAAAATGATTTCCGAGCAAATGGTATGTTCGGCGCAAACCATGCACCTATCTTGCATCGACACTGGCTCCCAATAGACTGAAACGAGATTCCACTTGACCCACATCACCTAGGAGTACCCTCGGGTGCGTTCAAAATGATTTCTGAGCCTATGGTATGTTCGGCGCCAACCATATACCTATCTTGCACCGACACTGGCTCCCAATAGACCAAAACGAGATTCCACTTGACCCACGTCACGTAGCAGTACCATCGGGTGTGTCCAAAATGATTTCTGAGCCTATGGTATGTTCGGCGCAAACCGTGCACCTATCTTGCACCAACACTGGCTCCCAACAGACCAAAACGAGATTCCACATGACCCACGTCATCTAGGAGTACCATCGGGTGCGTCCAAAACGATTTCCAATCCTATGTTACATTTGGCGCAAACCATGCACCTATCTTGCGTCAAGATTAGCACCACCTCCAAATGGATCGAAACGAGCTTTCGCTTGAGCCTCATCACCTATGAGTACCATTGGGTGCGTCCAAAATGATTTTTGAGCCTATGGTACACTCGGCGCAAACCGTGCACCTACCTTGCACCGACACCAACACTGTCTCTAAATGAACCAAAAAGAGATTCCACATTACCCATGTGACCTTGGAGTTCCATCGCGCCTATCTTACACCGACACTGGCTCCCAATGGACCAAAACGAGACTCCACATGCCCACGTCACCTAGGAGTACCATCGGGTGTGTCCAAAATGATTTCTGAGCCTATGGTATGTGCGACGCAAACCATGCACCTATCTTGCACTGACACTGGCTCCCAACAGACCGAAACAAGACTCCACATGACCAACGTCACCTAGGAGTACCATCGGGTGCGTCCAAAATGATTTCTGAGCCTATGGTATGTTCGGCACAAACCATGCACCTATCTTGCACCAACACTGGCTCCCAATAGACCGAAACAAGATTCCACTTGACCCACGTCACCTAGGAGTACCGTCGGGTGTGTCCAAAATGATTCCGAGCCTATGGTATGTTCGGCGCAAACCGTGCACCTATCTTGCACCGACACTGGCTCCCAACAGACCAAAACGAGACTCCACATGACCCACGTCACCTAGGAGTACCATCGGGTGCGTCCAAAATGATTTCTGGGCCTATGGTATGTTCGACGCAAACCGTGCACCTATCTTGCACCGACACTGGCTCCCAATGGACCAAAACGAGACTCCACATGACCCACGTCACCTAGGAGTATCATTGGGTGCGTCCAAAATGATTTCTAAGCCTATGGTATGTTCGGCGCAAACCGTGCACCTATCTTGCACCGACACTGGCTCCCAACAGACCGAAACAAGATTCCACATGACCAACATCACCTAGGAGTACCATCAGGTGCATCCAAAACGATTTCTGAGCCTATGGTATGTTTGGCGCAAACCGTGCACCTATCTTGCACCGACACCGGCTCCCAACAGACCGAAATGAGATTCCACTTGACCCACGTCACCTAGGAGTACCATCAGGTGTGTCCAAAACGATTTCTGGGCCTATGGTATGTTTGGCGCAAACCGTGGACCAATCTTGCATCGACACTGGCTCCCAACAGACCGAAACGAGATTCCACGTGACCCACATCACCTAGGAGTACCATCGGGTGCGTCCAAAACGATTTCTAATCCTACGATACGTTTGGCGCAAACCATGCACCTATCTTGCGTCAAGATTAGCACCACCTCCAAACAGACCGAAACGATCTTTCGCTTGAGTCTCATCACCTATGAGTACCATTGGGTGCGTCCGAAATGATTTTTGAGCCAATGGTACACTTGGCGCAAACTGTGCAACTATCTTGCCCCGACACCAACACTGTCTCCAAATGAACCAAAAAGAGATTCCACATTACCCACATGAGCTTGGTGTTCCATCACACCTATCTTCCACCGACACTGGCTCCCAACGGACCAAAACGAGACTCCACATGACCCACGTCACCTAGGAGTACCATCGGGTGCGTCCAAAATGATTTCCGAGCCTATGGTATGTTCGGCGCAAACCGTGCACCTATCTTGCACCGACACTGGCTCCCAACAGACCGAAATGAGATTCCACTTGACCCACGTCACCTAGGAGTACCATCGGGTGCGTCCAAAATGATTTCTAAGCCTATGGTATGTTCGGCGCAAACCGTGCACCAATCCTGCATCAACACTGGCTCCCAACAGACCGAAACAAGATTCCACATGACCCACGTCACCTAGGAGTACCATCGGGTGCGTCCAAAATGATTTCCAATCCTACGGTACGTTTGGCGCAAACCGTGCACCTATCTTGCGTCAAGACTAGCACCACCTCCAAATGGACCGAAACGAGCTTTTGCTTGAGCCTCATCACCTACGAGTACCCTGGGGTGCGTCCGAAATGATTTTTGAGCCTATGGTACACTCAGCGCAAACCGTGCACCTATCTTGCACCGACACCAACACTATCTCTAAATGAACCAAAAAGAGATTCCACATTACCCACGTGACCTTGGAGTTCCATCGCACCTATCTTACACCGACACTGGCTCCAAACGGACCGAAATGATCTTTCGCTTGAGTCTCATCACCTATGAGTACCATTGGGTGCGTCCGAAATGATTTTTGAGCCTATGGTACACTTGGCGCAAACCGTGCAACTATCTTGCACCGACACCAACACTGTCTTCAAATGAACCAAAAAGAGATTCCACATTACCCACATGAGCTTGGAGTTCCATCACACCTATCTTCCACCGACACTGGCTCCCAACGGACCAAAACGAGACTCCACAAGACCCACGTCACCTAGGAGTACCATCAGGTGCGTCCAAAATGATTTCCGAGCCTATGGTATGTTCGGCGCAAACCGTGCACCTATCTTGCACCGACACTGGCTCCCAACAGACCGAAATGAGACTCCACTTGACCCACGTCACCTAGGAGTACCAATGGGTGCGTCCAAAATGATTTCTGAGCCTATGGTATGATTGGCGCAATCCGTGCACCAATCCAGCATCGACACTGGCTCCCAACAGACCGAAACGAGATTCCACATGACCCACGTCACCTAGGAGTACCATCGGGTGCGTCCAAAATGATTTTCAATCCTACGGTACGTTTGGCGCAAACCGTGCAGCTATCTTGCGTCAAGACTAGCACCACCTCCAAATGGACCGAAACGAGCTTTCGCTTGAGCCTCATCACCTACGAGTACCCTGGGGTGCGTCCGAAATGATTTTTGAGCCTATGGTACACTCGGCGCAAACCGTGCACCTATCTTGCACCGACACCAACACTATCTCTAAATGAACCAAAAAGAGATTCCACATTACCCACGTGACCTTGGAGTTCCATCGCACCTATCTTACACCGACACTGGCTCCCAACGGACCAAAACGAGACTCCACGTGACCCACGTCACCTAGGAGTACCATCGGGTGCGTCCAAAATGATTTCCGAGCCTATGGTATGTTTGGCGCCAATCGTATACCTATCTTGCACCGACACTGGCTCCCAACAGACCGAAACGAGATTCCACTTGACCCACGTCACCTAGGAGTACCATCGGGTGCGTCCAAAATGATTTCCGAGCCAATGGTATGTTCGGCGCAAACCATGCACCTATCTTGCACCGACACTGGCTCCCAACAGACTGAAACGAGATTCCACTTGACCCACATCACCTAGGAGTACCCTCGGGTGCGTTCAAAATGATTTCTGAGCCTATGGTATGTTCGGCGCCAGCCATATACCTATCTTGCACCGACACTGGCTCCCAATAGACCAAAACGAGATTCCACTTGACCCACGTCACGTAGCAGTACCATCGGGTGTGTCCAAAATGATTTCTGAGCCTATGGTATGTTCGGCGCAAACCGTGCACCTATCTTGCACCAACACTGGCTCCCAACAGACCAAAACAAGATTCCACATGATCCACGTCATCTAGGAGTACCATCGGGTGCGTCCAAAACGATTTCCAATCCTATGTTACATTTGGCGCAAACCATGCACCTATCTTGCGTCAAGATTAGCACCACCTCCAAATGGATCGAAACGAGCTTTCGCTTGAGCCTCATCACCTATGAGTACCATTGGGTGCGTCCAAAATGATTTTTGAGCCTATGGTACACTCAGCGCAAACCGTGCACCTACCTTGCACCGACACCAACACTGTCTCTAATTGAACCAAAAAGAGATTCCACATTACCCACGTGACCTTGGAGTTCCATCGTGCCTATCTTACACCGACACTGGCTCCCAATGGACCAAAACGAGACTCCACATGCCCACGTCACCTAGGAGTACCATCGGGTGTGTCCAAAATGATTTCTGAGCCTATGGTATGTGCGACGCAAACCATGCACCTATCTTGCACCGACACTGGCTCCCAACAGACCGAAACAAGACTCCACATGACCAACGTCACCTAGGAGTACCATCGGGTGCGTCCAAAATGATTTCTGAGCCTATGGTATGTTCGGCGCAAACCATGCACCTATCTTGCACCGACACTGGCTCCCAACAGACCGAAACAAGATTCCACTTGACCCACGTCACCTAGGAGTACCATCGGGTGTGTCCAAAATGATTTCCGAGCCTATGGTATGTTCGGCGCAAACCGTGCACCTATCTTGCACCGACACTGGCTCCCAACAGACCAAAACGAGACTCCACATGACCCACGTCACCTAGGAGTACCATCGGGTGCGTCCAAAATGATTTCTGAGCCTATGGTATGTTCGACGCAAACCGTGCACCTATCTTGCACCGACACTGGCTCCCAATGGACCAAAACGAGACTCCACATGACCCACGTCACCTAGGAGTACCATTGGGTGCGTCCAAAATGATTTCTAAGCCTATGGTATGTTCAGCGCAAACCGTGCACCTATCTTGCACCGACACTGGCTCCCAACAGACCGAAACAAGATTCCACATGACCAACATCACCTAGGAGTACCATCAGGTGCGTCCAAAACAATTTCTGAGCCTATGGTATGTTTGGCGCAAACCGTGCACCTATCTTGCACCGACATCGGCTCCCAACAGACCGAAACGAGATTCCACTTGACCCACGTCACCTAGGAGTACCATCGGGTGCGTCCAAAACGATTTCTGGGCCTATGGTATGTTTGGCGCAAACTGTGGACCAATCTTGCATCGACACTGGCTCCCAACAGACCGAAACGAGATTCCACATGACCCACATCACCTAGGAGTACCATCGGGTGCGTCCAAAATGATTTCTAATCCTACGATACGTTTGGCGCAAACCATGCACCTATCTTGCGTCAAGATTAGCACCACCTCCAAACGGACCGAAATGATCTTTTGCTTGAGTCTCATCACCTATGAGTACCATTGGGTGCGTCCGAAATAATTTTTGAGCCTATGGTACACTTGGCGCAAACCGTGCAACTATCTTGCACCGACACCAACACTGTCTCCAAATGAACCAAAAAGAGATTCCACATTACCCACATGAGCTTGGAGTTCCATCACACCTATCTTCCACCGACACTGGCTCCCAACAGACCAAAACGAGACTCCACATGACCCACGTCACCTAGGAGTTCCATCGGGTGTGTCCAAAATGATTTCCGAGCCTATTGTATGTTCGGCGCAAACCGTGCACCTATCTTGCACCGACACTGGCTCCCAACAGACCGAAATGAGATTCCACTTGACCCACGTCACCTAGGAGTACCATCGGGTGCGTCCAAAATGATTTCTAAGCCTATGGTATGTTCGGCGCAAACCGTGCACCAATCCTGCATCGACACTGGCTCCCAACAGACCGAAACAAGATTCCACATGACCCACGTCACCTAGGAGTACCATCGGGTGCGTCCAAAATGATTTCCAATCCTACGGTACGTTTGGCGCAAACCGTGCACCTATCTTGCGTCAAGACTAGCACCACCTCCAAATGGACCGAAACGAGCTTTCGCTTGAGCCTCATCACCTACGAGTACCCTGGGGTGCGTCCGAAATGATTTTTGAGCCTATGGTACACTCAGCGCAAACCGTGCACCTATCTTGCACCGACACCAACACTATCTCTAAATGAACCAAAAAGAGATTCCACATTACCCACGTGACCTTGGAGTTCCATCGCACCTATCTTACACCGACACTGGCTCCAAACGGACCGAAATGATCTTTCGCTTGAGTCTCATCACCTATGAGTACCATTGGGTGCGTCCGAAATGATTTTTGAGCCTATGGTACACTTGGCGCAAACCGTGCAACTATCTTGCACCGACACCAACACTGTCTTCAAATGAACCAAAAAGAGATTCCACATTACCCACATGAGCTTGGAGTTCCATCACACCTATCTTCCACCGACACTGGCTCCCAACGGACCAAAACGAGACTCCACAAGACCCACGTCACCTAGGAGTACCATCAGGTGCGTCCAAAATGATTTCCGAGCCTATGGTATGTTCGGCGCAAACCGTGCACCTATCTTGCACCGACACTGGCTCCCAACAGACCGAAATGAGACTCCACTTGACCCACGTCACCTAGGAGTACCAATGGGTGCGTCCAAAATGATTTCTGAGCCTATGGTATGATTGGCGCAATCCGTGCACCAATCCAGCATCGACACTGGCTCCCAACAGACCGAAACGAGATTCCACATGACCCACGTCACCTAGGAGTACCATCGGGTGCGTCCAAAATGATTTTCAATCCTACGGTACGTTTGGCGCAAACCGTGCAGCTATCTTGCGTCAAGACTAGCACCACCTCCAAATGGACCGAAACGAGCTTTCGCTTGAGCCTCATCACCTACGAGTACCCTGGGGTGCGTCCGAAATGATTTTTGAGCCTATGGTACACTCGGCGCAAACCGTGCACCTATCTTGCACCGACACCGGCTCCCAACAGACCGAAATGAGATTCCACTTGACCCACGTCACCTAGGAGTACCATCAGGTGTGTCCAAAACGATTTCTGGGCCTATGGTATGTTTGGCGCAAACCGTGGACCAATCTTGCATCGACACTGGCTCCCAACAGACCGAAACGAGATTCCACATGACCCACATCACCTAGGAGTACCATCGGGTGCGTCCAAAACGATTTCTAATCCTACGATACGTTTGGCGCAAACCATGCACCTATCTTGCGTCAAGATTAGCACCACCTCCAAACAGACCGAAACAATCTTTCGCTTGAGTCTCATCACCTATGAGTACCATTGGGTGCGTCCGAAATGATTTTTGAGCCAATGGTACACTTGGCGCAAACTGTGCAACTATCTTGCCCCGACACCAACACTGTCTCCAAATGAACCAAAAAGAGATTCCACATTACCCACATGAGCTTGGTGTTCCATCACACCTATCTTCCACCGACACTGGCTCCCAACGGACCAAAACGAGACTCCACATGACCCACGTCACCTAGGAGTACCATCGGGTGCGTCCAAAATGATTTCCGAGCCTATGGTATGTTCGGCGCAAACCGTGCACCTATCTTGCACCGACACTAGCTCCCAACAGACCGAAATGAGATTCCACTTGACCCACGTCACCTAGGAGTACCATCGGGTGCGTCCAAAATGATTTCTAAGCCTATGGTATGTTCGGCGCAAACCGTGCACCAATCCTGCATCGACACTGGCTCCCAACAGACCGAAACAAGATTCCACATGACCCACGTCACCTAGGAGTACCATCGGGTGCGTCCAAAATGATTTCCAATCCTACGGTACGTTTGGCGCAAACCGTGCACCTATCTTGCGTCAAGACTAGCACCACCTCCAAATGGACCGAAACGAGCTTTCGCTTGAGCCTCATCACCTACGAGTACCCTGGGGTGCGTCCGAAATGATTTTTGAGCCTATGGTACACTCAGCGCAAACCGTGCACCTATCTTGCACCGACACCAACACTATCTCTAAATGAACCAAAAAGAGATTCCACATTACCCACGTGACCTTGGAGTTCCATCGCACCTATCTTACACCGACACTGGCTCCAAACGGACCGAAATGATCTTTCGCTTGAGTCTCATCACCTATGAGTACCATTGGGTGCGTCCGAAATGATTTTTGAGCCTATGGTACACTTGGCGCAAACCGTGCAACTATCTTGCACCGACACCAACACTGTCTTCAAATGAACCAAAAAGAGATTCCACATTACCCACATGAGCTTGGAGTTCCATCACACCTATCTTCCACCGACACTGGCTCCCAACGGACCAAAACGAGACTCCACAAGACCCACGTCACCTAGGAGTACCATCAGGTGCGTCCAAAATGATTTCCGAGCCTATGGTATGTTCGGCGCAAACCGTGCACCTATCTTGCACCGACACTGGCTCCCAACAGACCGAAATGAGACTCCACTTGACCCACGTCACCTAGGAGTACCAATGGGTGCGTCCAAAATGATTTCTGAGCCTATGGTATGATTGGCGCAATCCGTGCACCAATCCAGCATCGACACTGGCTCCCAACAGACCGAAACGAGATTCCACATGACCCACGTCACCTAGGAGTACCATCGGGTGCGTCCAAAATGATTTTCAATCCTACGGTACGTTTGGCGCAAACCGTGCAGCTATCTTGCGTCAAGACTAGCACCACCTCCAAATGGACCGAAACGAGCTTTCGCTTGAGCCTCATCACCTACGAGTACCCTGGGGTGCGTCCGAAATGATTTTTGAGCCTATGGTACACTCGGCGCAAACCGTGCACCTATCTTGCACCGACACCAACACTATCTCTAAATGAACCAAAAAGAGATTCCACATTACCCACGTGACCTTGGAGTTCCATCGCACCTATCTTACACCGACACTGGCTCCCAACGGACCAAAACGAGACTCCACGTGACCCACGTCACCTAGGAGTACCATCGGGTGCGTCCAAAATGATTTCTGAGCCTATGGTATGTTTGGCGCCAATCGTATACCTATCTTGCACCGACACTGGCTCCCAACAGACCGAAACGAGATTCCACTTGACCCACGTCACCTAGGAGTACCATCGGGTGCGTCCAAAATGATTTCCGAGCCAATGGTATGTTCGGCGCAAACCATGCACCTATCTTGCACCGACACTGGCTCCCAACAGACTGAAACGAGATTCCACTTGACCCACATCACCTAGGAGTACCCTCGGGTGCGTTCAAAATGATTTCTGAGCCTATGGTATGTTCGGCGCCAGCCATATACCTATCTTGCACCGACACTGGCTCCCAATAGACCAAAACGAGATTCCACTTGACCCACGTCACGTAGCAGTACCATCGGGTGTGTCCAAAATGATTTCTGAGCCTATGGCATGTTCGGCGCAAACCGTGCACCTATCTTGCACCAACACTGGCTCCCAACAGACCAAAACAAGATTCCACATGATCCACGTCATCTAGGAGTACCATCGGGTGCGTCCAAAACGATTTCCAATCCTATGTTACATTTGGCGCAAACCATGCACCTATCTTGCGTCAAGATTAGCACCACCTCCAAATGGATCGAAACGAGCTTTCGCTTGAGCCTCATCACCTATGAGTACCATTGGGTGCGTCCAAAATGATTTTTGAGCCTATGGTACACTCAGCGCAAACCGTGCACCTACCTTGCACCGACACCAACACTGTCTCTAATTGAACCAAAAAGAGATTCCACATTACCCACGTGACCTTGGAGTTCCATCGTGCCTATCTTACACCGACACTGGCTCCCAATGGACCAAAACGAGACTCCACATGCCCACGTCACCTAGGAGTACCATCGGGTGTGTCCAAAATGATTTCTGAGCCTATGGTATGTGCGACGCAAACCATGCACCTATCTTGCACCGACACTGGCTCCCAACAGACCGAAACAAGACTCCACATGACCAACGTCACCTAGGAGTACCATCGGGTGCGTCCAAAATGATTTCTGAGCCTATGGTATGTTCGGCGCAAACCATGCACCTATCTTGCACCGACACTGGCTCCCAACAGACCGAAACAAGATTCCACTTGACCCACGTCACCTAGGAGTACCATCGGGTGTGTCCAAAATGATTTCCGAGCCTATGGTATGTTCGGCGCAAACCGTGCACCTATCTTGCACCGACACTGGCTCCCAACAGACCAAAACGAGACTCCACATGACCCACGTCACCTAGGAGTACCATCGGGTGCGTCCAAAATGATTTCTGAGCCTATGGTATGTTCGACGCAAACCGTGCACCTATCTTGCACCGACACTGGCTCCCAATGGACCAAAACGAGACTCCACATGACCCACGTCACCTAGGAGTACCATTGGGTGCGTCCAAAATGATTTCTAAGCCTATGGTATGTTCAGCGCAAACCGTGCACCTATCTTGCACCGACACTGGCTCCCAACAGACCGAAACAAGATTCCACATGACCAACATCACCTAGGAGTACCATCAGGTGCGTCCAAAACAATTTCTGAGCCTATGGTATGTTTGGCGCAAACCGTGCACCTATCTTGCACCGACATCGGCTCCCAACAGACCGAAACGAGATTCCACTTGACCCACGTCACCTAGGAGTACCATCGGGTGCGTCCAAAACGATTTCTGGGCCTATGGTATGTTTGGCGCAAACTGTGGACCAATCTTGCATCGACACTGGCTCCCAACAGACCGAAACGAGATTCCACATGACCCACATCACCTAGGAGTACCATCGGGTGCGTCCAAAATGATTTCTAATCCTACGATACGTTTGGCGCAAACCATGCACCTATCTTGCGTCAAGATTAGCACCACCTCCAAACGGACCGAAATGATCTTTTGCTTGAGTCTCATCACCTATGAGTACCATTGGGTGCGTCCGAAATAATTTTTGAGCCTATGGTACACTTGGCGCAAACCGTGCAACTATCTTGCACCGACACCAACACTGTCTCCAAATGAACCAAAAAGAGATTCCACATTACCCACATGAGCTTGGAGTTCCATCACACCTATCTTCCACCGACACTGGCTCCCAACAGACCAAAACGAGACTCCACATGACCCACGTCACCTAGGAGTTCCATCGGGTGTGTCCAAAATGATTTCCGAGCCTATTGTATGTTCGGCGCAAACCGTGCACCTATCTTGCACCGACACTGGCTCCCAACAGACCGAAATGAGATTCCACTTGACCCACGTCACCTAGGAGTACCATCGGGTGCGTCCAAAATGATTTCTAAGCCTATGGTATGTTCGGCGCAAACCGTGCACCAATCCTGCATCGACACTGGCTCCCAACAGACCGAAACAAGATTCCACATGACCCACGTCACCTAGGAGTACCATCGGGTGCGTCCAAAATGATTTCCAATCCTACGGTACGTTTGGCGCAAACCGTGCACCTATCTTGCGTCAAGACTAGCACCACCTCCAAATGGACCGAAACGAGCTTTCGCTTGAGCCTCATCACCTACGAGTACCCTGGGGTGCGTCCGAAATGATTTTTGAGCCTATGGTACACTCAGCGCAAACCGTGCACCTATCTTGCACCGACACCAACACTATCTCTAAATGAACCAAAAAGAGATTCCACATTACCCACGTGACCTTGGAGTTCCATCGCACCTATCTTACACCGACACTGGCTCCAAACGGACCGAAATGATCTTTCGCTTGAGTCTCATCACCTATGAGTACCATTGGCTGCGTCCGAAATGATTTTTGAGCCTATGGTACACTTGGCGCAAACCGTGCAACTATCTTGCACCGACACCAACACTGTCTTCAAATGAACCAAAAAGAGATTCCACATTACCCACATGAGCTTGGAGTTCCATCACACCTATCTTCCACCGACACTGGCTCCCAACGGACCAAAACGAGACTCCACAAGACCCACGTCACCTAGGAGTACCATCAGGTGCGTCCAAAATGATTTCCGAGCCTATGGTATGTTCGGCGCAAACCGTGCACCTATCTTGCACCGACACTGGCTCCCAACAGACCGAAATGAGACTCCACTTGACCCACGTCACCTAGGAGTACCAATGGGTGCGTCCAAAATGATTTCTGAGCCTATGGTATGATTGGCGCAATCCATGCACCAATCCAGCATCGACACTGGCTCCCAACAGACCGAAACGAGATTCCACATGACCCACGTCACCTAGGAGTACCATCGGGTGTGTCCAAAATGATTTTCAATCCTACGGTACGTTTGGCGCAAACCGTGCAGCTATCTTGCGTCAAGACTAGCACCACCTCCAAATGGACCGAAACGAGCTTTCGCTTGAGCCTCATCACCTACGAGTACCCTGGGGTGCGTCCGAAATGATTTTTGAGCCTATGGTACACTCGGCGCAAACCGTGCACCTATCTTGCACCGACACCAACACTATCTCTAAATGAACCAAAAAGAGATTCCACATTACCCACGTGACCTTGGAGTTCCATCGCACCTATCTTACACCGACACTGGCTCCCAACGGACCAAAATGAGACTCCACGTGACCCACGTCACCTAGGAGTACCATCGGGTGCGTCCAAAATGATTTCCGAGCCTATGGTATGTTTGGCGCCAATCGTATACCTATCTTGCACCGACACTGGCTCCCAACAGACCGAAACGAGATTCCACTTGACCCACGTCACCTAGGAGTACCATCGGGTGCGTCCAAAATGATTTCCGAGCCAATGGTATGTTCGGCGCAAACCATGCACCTATCTTGCACCGACACTGGCTCCCAACAGACTGAAACGAGATTCCACTTGACCCACATCACCTAGGAGTACCCTCGGGTGCGTTCAAAATGATTTCTGAGCCTATGGTATGTTCGGCGCCAGCCATATACCTATCTTGCACCGACACTGGCTCCCAATAGACCAAAACGAGATTCCACTTGACCCACGTCACGTAGCAGTACCATCGGGTGTGTCCAAAATGATTTCTGAGCCTATGGTATGTTCGGCGCAAACCGTGCACCTATCTTGCACCAACACTGGCTCCCAACAGACCAAAACAAGATTCCACATGATCCACGTCATCTAGGAGTACCATCAGGTGCGTCCAAAACGATTTCCAATCCTATGTTACATTTGGCGCAAACCATGCACCTATCTTGCGTCAAGATTAGCACCACCTCCAAATGGATCGAAACGAGCTTTCGCTTGAGCCTCATCACCTATGAGTACCATTGGGTGCGTCCAAAATGATTTTTGAGCCTATGGTACACTCAGCGCAAACCGTGCACCTACCTTGCACCGACACCAACACTGTCTCTAATTGAACCAAAAAGAGATTCCACATTACCCACGTGACCTTGGAGTTCCATCGTGCCTATCTTACACCGACACTGGCTCCCAATGGACCAAAACGAGACTCCACATGCCCACGTCACCTAGGAGTACCATCGGGTGTGTCCAAAATGATTTCTGAGCCTATGGTATGTGCGACGCAAACCATGCACCTATCTTGCACCGACACTGGCTCCCAACAGACCGAAACAAGACTCCACATGACCAACGTCACCTAGGAGTACCATCGGGTGCGTCCAAAATGATTTCTGAGCCTATGGTATGTTCGGCGCAAACCATGCACCTATCTTGCACCGACACTGGCTCCCAACAGACCGAAACAAGATTCCACTTGACCCACGTCACCTAGGAGTACCATCGGGTGTGTCCAAAATGATTTCCGAGCCTATGGTATGTTCGGCGCAAACCGTGCACCTATCTTGCACCGACACTGGCTCCCAACAGACCAAAACGAGACTCCACATGACCCACGTCACCTAGGAGTACCATCGGGTGCGTCCAAAATGATTTCTGAGCCTATGGTATGTTCGACGCAAACCGTGCACCTATCTTGCACCGACACTGGCTCCCAATGGACCAAAACGAGACTCCACATGACCCACGTCACCTAGGAGTACCATTGGGTGCGTCCAAAATGATTTCTAAGCCTATGGTATGTTCAGCGCAAACCGTGCACCTATCTTGCACCGACACTGGCTCCCAACAGACCGAAACAAGATTCCACATGACCAACATCACCTAGGAGTACCATCAGGTGCGTCCAAAACAATTTCTGAGCCTATGGTATGTTTCGGCGCAAACCGTGCACCTATCTTGCACCGACATCGGCTCCCAACAGACCGAAACGAGATTCCACTTGACCCACGTCACCTAGGAGTACCATCGGGTGCGTCCAAAACGATTTCTGGGCCTATGGTATGTTTGGCGCAAACTGTGGACCAATCTTGCATCGACACTGGCTCCCAACAGACCGAAACGAGATTCCACATGACCCACATCACCTAGGAGTACCATCGGGTGCGTCCAAAATGATTTCTAATCCTACGATACGTTTGGCGCAAACCATGCACCTATCTTGCGTCAAGATTAGCACCACCTCCAAACGGACCGAAATGATCTTTTGCTTGAGTCTCATCACCTATGAGTACCATTGGGTGCGTCCGAAATAATTTTTGAGCCTATGGTACACTTGGCGCAAACCGTGCAACTATCTTGCACCGACACCAACACTGTCTCCAAATGAACCAAAAAGAGATTCCACATTACCCACATGAGCTTGGAGTTCCATCACACCTATCTTCCACCGACACTGGCTCCCAACAGGACCAAAACGAGACTCCACATGACCCACGTCACCTAGGAGTTCCATCGGGTGTGTCCAAAATGATTTCCGAGCCTATTGTATGTTCGGCGCAAACCGTGCACCTATCTTGCACCGACACTGGCTCCCAACAGACTGAAATGAGATTCCACTTGACCCACGTCACCTAGGAGTACCATCGGGTGCGTCCAAAATGATTTCTGAGCCTATGGTATGTTCGGCGCAAACCGTGCACCAATCCTGCATCGACACTGGCTCCCAACAGACCAAAACGAGATTCCACATGACCCACGTCACCTAGGAGTACCATCGGGTGCGTCCAAAACGATTTCCAATCCTACGGTACGTTTGGCGCAAACCGTGCACCTATCTTGCGTCAAGACTAGCACCACCTCCAAATGGACCGAAACGAGCTTTCGCTTGAGCCTCATCACCTACGAGTACCCTGGGGTGCGTCCGAAATGATTTTTGAGCCTATGGTACACTCAGCGCAAACCGTGCACCTATCTTGCACCGACACCAACACTATCTCTAAATGAACCAAAAAGAGATTCCACATTACCCACGTGACCTTGGAGTTCCATCGCACCTATCTTACACCGACACTGGCTCCCAACGGACCAAAACGAGACTCCACGTGACCCACGTCACCTAGGAGTACCATCGGGTGCGTCCAAAATGATTTCCGAGCCTATGGTATGTTCGGCGCCAACCGTATACCTATCTTGCACCGACACTGGCTCCCAACAGACCGAAACGAGATTGCACTTGACCCACATCACCTAGGAGTACCATCGGGTGCGTCCAAAATGATTTCCGAGCCAATGGTATGTTCGGCGCAAACCATGCACCTATCTTGCACCGACACTGGCTCCCAACAGACTGAAACTGAGATTCCACTTGACCCACATCACCTAGGAGTACCCTCAGGTGCGTTCAAAATGATTTCTGAGCCTATGGTATGTTCGGCGCCAACCGTATACCTATCTTGCACCGACACTGGCTCCCAACAGACCAAAACGAGATTCCACTTGACCCACGTCACATAGCAGTACCATCGGGTGTGTCCAAAATGATTTCTGAGCCTATGGTATGTTCGGCGCAAACCGTGCACCTATCTTGCACCAACACTGGCTCCCAACAGACCAAAACGAGATTCCACATGACCCACGTCATCTAGGAGTACCATCGGGTGCGTCCAAAACGATTTCCAATCCTATGTTACATTTAGCGCAAACCATGCACCTATCTTGCGTCAAGATTAGCACCACCTCCAAATGGATTGAAACGAGCTTTCGCTTGAGCCTCATCACCTATGAGTACCATTGGGTGCGTCCAAAATGATTTTTGAGCCTATGGTACACTCAGCGCAAACCGTGCACCTACCTTGCACCGACACCAACACTGTCTCTAAATGAACCAAAAAGAGATTCCACATTACCCACGTGACCTTGGAGTTCCATCGCACCTATCTTACACCGACACTGGCTCCCAATGGACCAAAACGAGACTCCACATGCCCACGTCACCTAGGAGTACCATCGGGTGTGTCCAAAATGATTTCTGAGCCTATGGTATGTGCGGCGCAAACCATGCACCTATCTTGCACCAACACTGGCTCCCAACAGACCGAAACAAGACTCCACATGACCAACGACACCTAGGAGTACCATCGGGTGCGTCCAAAACGATTTCTGAGCCTATGGTATGTTCGGCGCAAACCATGCACCTATCTTGCACCGACACTGGCTCCCAACAGACCGAAACAAGATTCCACTTGACCCACGTCACCTAGGAGTACCATCGGGTGTGTCCAAAATGATTTCCGAGCCTATGGTATGTTCGGCGCAAACCGTGCAGCCTATCTTGCACCGACACTGGCTCCCAACAGACCAAAACGAGACTCCACATGACCCACGTCACCTAGGAGTACCATCGGGTGCGTCCAAAATGATTTCTGAGCCTATGGTATGTTCGACACAAACCGTGCACCTATCTTGCACCGACACTGGCTCCTAATGGACCAAAACGAGACTCCAGATGACCCACGTCACCTAGGAGTACCATTGGGTGCGTCCAAAATGATTTCTGAGCCTATGGTATGTTCGGCGCAAACCGTGCACCTATCTTGCACCGACACTGGCTCCCAACAGACTGAAACGAGATTCCACATGACCAACATCACCTAGGAGTACCATCAGGTGCGTCCAAAATGATTTCTAAGCCTATGGTATGTTCGGCGCAAACCGTGCACCTATCTGGCACCGACACCGGCTCCCAACAGACCGAAACGAGATTCCACTTGACCCACGTCACCTAGGAGTACCATCGGGTGCGTCCAAAATAATTTCTGGGCCTATGGTATGTTTGGCGCAAACCGTGGACCAATCTTGCATCGACACTGGCTCCGAACAGACCGAAACGAGATTCCACATGACCCACATCACCTAGGAGTACCATCGGGTGCATCCAAAATGATTTCTAATCCTACGATACGTTTGGCGCAAACCATGCACCTATCTTGCGTCAAGATTAGCACCACCTCCAAACAGACCGAAACGATCTTTCGCTTGAGTCTCATCACCTATGAGTACCATTGGGTGCGTCCGAAATGATTTTTGAGCCTATGGTACACTTGGCGCAAACCGTGCAACTATCTTGGACCGACACCAACTACTGTCTCCAAATGAACCAGAAAGAGATTCCACATTACCCACGTGAGCTTGGAGTTCCATCACACCTATCTTCCACTGACACTGGCTCCCAACGGACCAAAACAAGACTCCACATGACCCACGTCACCTAGGAGTACCATCGGGTGCGTCCAAAATGATTTCCGAGCCTATGGTATGTTCGGCGCAAACCGTGCACCTATCTTGCACCGACACTGGCTCCCAACAGACCGAAATGAGATTCCACTTGACCCACGTCACCTAGGAGTACCATCGGGTGCGTCCAAAATGATTTCTGAGCCTATGGTATGTTCGGCGCAAACCGTGCACCAATCCTGCATCGACACTGGCTCCCAACAGACCGAAACGAGATTCCACATGACCCACGTCACCTAGGAGTACCATCGGGTGCATCCAAAACGATTTCCAATCCTACGGTACGTTTGGCGCAAACCGTGCACCTATCTTGCGTCAAGATTAGCACCACCTCCAAATGGACCGAAACGAGCTTTCGCTTGATCCTCATCACCTCTGAGTACCCTGGGGTGCATCCGAAATGATTTTTGAGCCTATGGTACACTCGGCGCAAACCGTGCACCTATCTTGCACCGACACCAACACTATCTCTAAATGAACCAAAAAGAGATTCCACAATACCCACGTGACCTTGGAGTTCCATCGCACCTATCTTACACCGACACTGGCTCCCAACGGACCAAAACGAGACTCCACGTGACCCACGTCACCTAGGAGTACCATCGGGTGCGTCCAAAATGATTTCCGAGCCTATGGTATGTTCGGCGCCAACCGTATACCTATCTTGCACCGACACTGGCTCCCAACAGACCGAAACGAGATTCCACTTGACCCACGTCACCTAGGAGTACCATCAGGTGCGTCCAAAATGATTTCCGAGCCAATGGTATGTTCGGCGCAAACCATGCACCTATCTTGCACCGACACTGGCTCCCAACAGACTGAAACGAGATTCCACTTGACCCACATCACCTAGGAGTACCCTCGGGTGCGTTCAAAATGATTTCTGAGCCTATGGTATGTTCGGCGCCAACCGTATACCTATCTTGCACCGACACTGGCTCCCAACAGACCAAAACGAGATTCCACTTGACCCACGTCACGTAGCAGTACCATCGGGTGTGTCCAAAATGATTTCTGAGCCTATGGTATGTTTGGCGCAAACCGTGCACCTATCTTGCACCAACACTAGCTCCCAACAGACCAAAACGAGATTCCACACTGACCCACGTCATCTAGGAGTACCATCGGGTGCGTCCAAAACGATTTCCAATCCTATGTTACATTTGGCACAAACCATGCACCTATCTTGCGTCAAGATTAGCACCACCTCCAAATGGATCGAAACGAGCTTTCGCTTGAGCCTCATCACCTATGAGTACCATTGGGTGCGTCCAAAATGATTTTTGAGCCTATGGTACACTCGGCGCAAACCGTGCACCTACCTTGCACCGACACCAACACTGTCTCTAAATGAACCAAAAAGAGATTCCACATTACCCACGTGACCTTGGAGTTCCATCGCACCTATCTTACACCGACACTGGCTCCCAACGGACCAAAACGAGACTCCACATGCCCACGTCAGCTAGGAGTACCATCGGGTGTGTCCAAAATGATTTCTAAGCCTATGGTATGTGCGGAGCAAACCATGCACCTATCTTGCACCGACACTAGCTCCCAACAGACCGAAACAAGACTCCACATGACCAACGTCACCTAGGAGTACCATCGGGTGCGTCCAAAACGATTTCTGAGCCTATGGTATGTTCGGCGCAAACCATGCACCTATCTTGCACCGACACTGGCTCCCAACAGACCGAAACAAGACTCCACATGACCAACATCACCTAGGAGTACCATCGGGTGCGTCCAAAATGATTTCTGAGCCTATGGTATGTTCGGCACAAACCATGCACCTATCTTGCACCGACACTGGCTCCCAACAGACCGAAACAAGATTCCACTTGACCCACGTCACCTAGGAGTACCAGTCGGGTGTGTCCAAAATGATTTCCGAGCCTATGGTATGTTCGGCGCAAATCGTGCACCTATCTTGCACCGACACTGGCTCCCAACAGACCAAAACGAGACTCCACATGACCCACGTCACCTAGGAGTACCATCGGGTGCGTCCAAAATGATTTCTGAGCCTATGGTATGTTCGACGCAAACCGTGCACCTATCTTGCACCGACACTGGCTCCCAATGGACCAAAACGAGACTCCACATGACCCACGTCACCTAGGAGTACCATTGGGTGCGTCCAAAATGATTTCTAAGCCTATGGTATGTTCAGCGCAAACCGTGCACCTATCTTGCACCGACACTGGCTCCCAACAGACCGAAACAAGATTCCACATGACCAACATCACCTAGGAGTACCATCAGGTGCGTCCAAAACAATTTCTGAGCCTATGGTATGTTCGGCGCAAACCGTGCACCTATCTTGCACCGACATCGGCTCCCAACAGACCAAAACGAGATTCCACTTGACCCACGTCACCTAGGAGTACCATCGGGTGCGTCCAAAACGATTTCTGGGCCTATGGTATGTTTGGCGCAAACTGTGGACCAATCTTGCATCGACACTGGCTCCCAACAGACCGAAACGAGATTCCACATGACCCACATCACCTAGGAGTACCATCGGGTGCGTCCAAAATGATTTCTAATCCTACGATACGTTTGGCGCAAACCATGCACCTATCTTGCGTCAAGATTAGCACCACCTCCAAACGGATCGAAACGATCTTTTGCTTGAGTCTCATCACCTATGAGTACCATTGGGTGCGTCCGAAATAATTTTTGAGCCTATGGTACACTTGGCGCAAACCGTGCAACTATCTTGCACCGACACCAACACTGTCTCCAAATGAACCAAAAAGAGATTCCACATTACCCACATGAGCTTGGAGTTCCATCACACCTATCTTCCACCGACACTGGCTCCCAACGGACCAAAACGAGACTCCACATGACCCACGTCACCTAGGAGTACCATCGGGTGCGTCCAAAATGATTTCCGAGCCTATGGTATGTTCGGCACAAACCGTGCACCTATCTTGCACCGACACTTGGCTCCCAACAGACCGAAATGAGATTCCACTTGACCCACGTCACCTAGGAGTACCATCGGGTGCGTCCAAAATGATTTCTGAGCCTATGGTATGTTCGGCGCAAACCGTGCACCAATCCTGCATCGACACTGGCTCCCAACAGACCGAAACGAGATTCCACATGACCCACGTCACCTAGGAGTACCATCGGGTGCGTCCAAAACGATTTCCAATCCTACAGTACGTTTGGCGCAAACCGTGCACCTATCTTGCGTCAAGACTAGCACCACCTCCAAATGGACCTAAAACGAGCTTTCGCTTGAGCCTCATCACCTACGAGTACCCTGGGGTGCGTCCGAAATGATTTTTGAGCCTATGGTACACTCAGCGCAAATCGTGCACCTATCTTGCACCGACACCAACACTATCTCTAAATGAACCAAAAAGAGATTCCACATTACCCACGTGACCTTGGAGTTCCATCGCACCTATCTTACACCGACACTGGCTCCAAACGGACCGAAATGATCTTTCGCTTGAGTCTCATCACCTATGAGTTCCATTGGGTGCGTCCGAAATGATTTTTGAGCCTATGGTACACTTGGCGCAAACCGTGCAACTATCTTGCACCGACACCAACACTGTCTTCAAATGAACCAAAAAGAGATTCCACATTACCCACATGAGCTTGGAGTTCCATCACACCTATCTTCCACCGACACTGGCTCCCAACGGACCAAAATGAGACTCCACAAGACCCACGTCACCTAGGAGTACCATCAGGTGCGTCCAAAATGATTTCCGAGCCTATGGTATGTTCGGCGCAAACCGTGCACCTATCTTGCACCGACACTGGCTCCCAACAGACCGAAATGAGACTCCACTTGACCACGTCACCTAGGAGTACCAATGGGTGCGTCCAAAATGATTTCTGAGCCTATGGTATGATTGGCGCAAACCGTGCACCAATCCAGCATCGACACTGGCTCCCAACAGACCGAAACGAGATTCCACATGACCCACGTCACCTAGGAGTACCATCGGGTGCGTCCAAAATGATTTTCAATCCTACGGTACGTTTGGCGCAAACCGTGCAGCTATCTTGCGTCAAGACTAGCACCACCTCCAAATGGACCGAAACGAGCTTTCGCTTGAGCCTCATCACCTACGAGTACCCTGGGGTGCGTCCGAAATGATTTTTGAGCCTATGGTACACTCGGCGCAAACCGTGCACCTATCTTGCACCGACACCAACACTATCTCTAAATGAACCAAAAAGAGATTCCACATTACCCACGTGACCTTGGAGTTCCATCGCACCTATCTTACACCGACACTGGCTCCCAACGGACCAAAACGAGACTCCACGTGACCCACGTCACCTAGGAGTACCATCGGGTGCGTCCAAAATGATTTCCGAGCCTATGGTATGTTTGGCGCCAATCGTATACCTATCTTGCACCGACACTGGCTCCCAACAGACCGAAACGAGATTCCACTTGACCCACGTCACCTAGGAGTACCATCGGGTGCGTCCAAAATGATTTCCGAGCCAATGGTATGTTCGGCGCAAACCATGCACCTATCTTGCACCGACACTGGCTCCCAACAGACTGAAACGAGATTCCACTTGACCCACATCACCTAGGAGTACCCTCGGGTGCGTTCAAAATGATTTCTGAGCCTATGGTATGTTCGGCGCCAGCCATATACCTATCTTGCACCGACACTGGCTCCCAATAGACCAAAACGAGATTCCACTTGACCCACGTCACGTAGCAGTACCATCGGGTGTGTCCAAAATGATTTCTGAGCCTATGGTATGTTCGGCGCAAACCGTGCACCTATCTTGCACCAACACTGGCTCCCAACAGACCAAAACAAGATTCCACATGACCCACGTCATCTAGGAGTACCATCGGGTGCGTCCAAAACGATTTCCAATCCTATGTTACATTTGGCGCAAACCATGCACCTATCTTGCGTCAAGATTAGCACCACCTCCAAATGGATCGAAACGAGCTTTCGCTTGAGCCTCATCACCTATGAGTACCATTGGGTGCGTCCAAAATGATTTTTGAGCCTATGGTACACTCAGCGCAAACCGTGCACCTACCTTGCACCGACACCAACACTGTCTCTAATTGAACCAAAAAGAGATTCCACATTACCCACGTGACCTTGGAGTTCCATCGTGCCTATCTTACACCGACACTGGCTCCCAATGGACCAAAACAAGACTCCACATGCCCACGTCACCTAGGAGTACCATCGGGTGTGTCCAAAATGATTTCTGAGCCTATGGTATGTGCGACGCAAACCATGCACCTATCTTGCACCGACACTGGCTCCCAACAGACCGAAACAAGACTCCACATGACCAACGTCACCTAGGAGTACCATCGGGTGCGTCCAAAATGATTTCTGAGCCTATGGTATGTTCGGCGCAAACCATGCACCTATCTTGCACCGACACTGGCTCCCAACAGACCGAAACAAGATTCCACTTGACCCACGTCACCTAGGAGTACCATCGGGTGTGTCCAAAATGATTTCCGAGCCTATGGTATGTTCGGCGCAAACCGTGCACCTATCTTGCACCGACACTGGCTCCCAACAGACCAAAACGAGACTCCACATGACCCACGTCACCTAGGAGTACCATCGGGTGCGTCCAAAATGATTTCTGAGCCTATGGTATGTTCGACGCAAACCGTGCACCTATCTTGCACCGACACTGGCTCCCAATGGACCAAACCGAGACTCCACATGACCCACGTCACCTAGGAGTACCATTGGGTGCGTCCAAAATGATTTCTAAGCCTATGGTATGTTCAGCGCAAACCGTGCACCTATCTTGCACCGACACTGGCTCCCAACAGACCGAAACAAGATTCCACATGACCAACATCACCTAGGAGTACCATCAGGTGCGTCCAAAATATTTCTGAGCCTATGGTATGTTCGGCGCAAACCGTGCACCTATCTTGCACCGACATCGGCTCCCAACAGACCGAAACGAGATTCCACTTGACCCACGTCACCTAGGAGTACCATCGGGTGCGTCCAAAACTGATTTCTGGGCCTATGGTATGTTTGGCGCAAACTGTGGACCAATCTTGCATCGACACTGGCTCCCAACAGACCGAAACGAGATTCCACATGACCCACATCACCTAGGAGTACCATCGGGTGCGTCCAAAATGATTTCTAATCCTACGATACGTTTGGCGCAAACCATGCACCTATCTTGCGTCAAGATTAGCACCACCTCCAAACGGACCGAAACGATCTTTTGCTTGAGTCTCATCACCTATGAGTACCATTGGGTGCGTCCGAAATAATTTTTGAGCCTATGGTACACTTGGCGCAAACCGTGCAACTATCTTGCACCGACACCAACACTGTCTCCAAATGAACCAAAAAGAGATTCCACATTACCCACGTGAGCTTGGAGTTCCATCACACCTATCTTCCACCGACACTGGCTCCCAATGGACCAAAACGAGACTCCACATGACCCACGTCACCTAGGAGTACCATCGGGTGTGTCCAAAATGATTTCCGAGCCTATGGTATGTTCGGCACAAACCGTGCACCTATCTTGCACCGACACTGGCTCCCAACAGACTGAAATGAGATTCCACTTGACCCACGTCACCTAGGAGTACCATCGGGTGCGTCCAAAATGATTTCTGAGCCTATGGTATGTTCGGCGCAAACCGTGCACCAATCCTGCATCGACACTGGCTCCCAACAGACCAAACGAGATTCCACATGACCCACGTCACCTAGGAGTACCATCGGGTGCGTCCAAAACGATTTCCAATCCTACGGTACGTTTGGCGCAAACCGTGCACCTATCTTGCGTCAAGACTAGCACCACCTCCAAATGGACCGAAACGAGCTTTCGCTTGAGCCTCATCACCTACGAGTACCCTGGGGTGCGTCCGAAATGATTTTTGAGCCTATGGTACACTCAGCGCAAACCGTGCACCTATCTTGCACCGACACCAACACTATCTCTAAATGAACCAAAAGAGATTCCACATTACCCACGTGACCTTGGAGTTCCATCGCACCTATCTTACACCGACACTGGCTCCCAACGGACCAAAACGAGACTCCACGTGACCCACGTCACCTAGGAGTACCATCGGGTGCGTCCAAAATGATTTCCGAGCCTATGGTATGTTCGGCGCCAACCGTATACCTATCTTGCACCGACACTGGCTCCCAACAGACCGAAACGAGATTGCACTTGACCCACATCACCTAGGAGTACCATCGGGTGCGTCCAAAATGATTTCCGAGCCAATGGTATGTTCAGCGCAAACCATGCACCTATCTTGCACCGACACTGGCTCCCAACAGACTGAAACGAGATTCCACTTGACCCACATCACCTAGGAGTACCCTCAGGTGCGTTCAAAATGATTTCTGAGCCTATGGTATGTTCGGCGCCAACCGTATACCTATCTTGCACCGACACTGGCTCCCAACAGACCAAAACGAGATTCCACTTGACCCACGTCACATAGCAGTACCATCGGGTGTGTCCAAAATGATTTCTGAGCCTATGGTATGTTCGGCGCAAACCGTGCACCTATCTTGCACCAACACTGGCTCCCAACAGACCAAAACGAGATTCCACATGACCCACGTCATCTAGGAGTACCATCGGGTGCGTCCAAAACGATTTCCAATCCTATGTTACATTTAGCGCAAACCATGCACCTATCTTGCGTCAAGATTAGCACCACCTCCAAATGGATTGAAACGAGCTTTCGCTTGAGCCTCATCACCTATGAGTACCATTGGGTGCGTCCAAAATGATTTTTGAGCCTATGGTACACTCAGCGCAAACCGTGCACCTACCTTGCACACGACACCAACACTGTCTCTAAATGAACCAAAAAGAGATTCCACATTACCCACGTGACCTTGGAGTTCCATCGCACCTATCTTACACCGACACTGGCTCCCAATGGACCAAAACGAGACTCCACATGCCCACGTCACCTAGGAGTACCATCGGGTGTGTCCAAAATGATTTCTGAGCCTATGGTATGTGCGGCGCAAACCATGCACCTATCTTGCACCAACACTGGCTCCCAACAGACTGAAACAAGACTCCACATGACCAACGACACCTAGGAGTACCATCGGGTGCGTCCAAAACGATTTCTGAGCCTATGGTATGTTCGGCGCAAACCATGCACCTATCTTGCACCGACACTGGCTCCCAACAGACCGAAACAAGATTCCACTTGACCCACGTCACCTAGGAGTACCATCGGGTGTGTCCAAAATGATTTCCGAGCCTATGGTATGTTCGGCGCAAACCGTGCACCTATCTTGCACCGACACTGGCTCCCAACAGACCAAAACGAGACTCCACATGACCCACGTCACCTAGGAGTACCATCGGGTGCGTCCAAAATGATTTCTGAGCCTATGGTATGTTCGACGCAAACCGTGCACCTATCTTGCACCGACACTGGCTCCTAATGGACCAAAACGAGACTCCAGATGACCCACGTCACCTAGGAGTACCATTGGGTGCGTCCAAAATGATTTCTGAGCCTATGGTATGTTCGGCGCAAACCGTGCACCTATCTTGCACCGACACTGGCTCCCAACAGACTGAAACGAGATTCCACATGACCAACATCACCTAGGAGTACCATCAGGTGCGTCCAAAATGATTTCTAAGCCTATGGTATGTTCGGCGCAAACCGTGCACCTATCTGGCACCGACACCGGCTCCCAACAGACCGAAACGAGATTCCACTTGACCCACGTCACCTAGGAGTACCATCGGGTGCGTCCAAAATGATTTCTGGGCCTATGGTATGTTTGGCGCAAACCGTGGACCAATCTTGCATCGACACTGGCTCCGAACAGACCGAAACGAGATTCCACATGACCCACATCACCTAGGAGTACCATCGGGTGCGTCCAAAATGATTTCTAATCCTACGATACGTTTGGCGCAAACCATGCACCTATCTTGCATCAAGATTAGCACCACCTCCAAACAGACCGAAACGATCTTTCGCTTGAGTCTCATCACCTATGAGTACCATTGGGTGCGTCCGAAATGATTTTTGAGCCTATGGTACACTTGGCGCAAACCGTGCAACTATCTTGGACCGACACCAACACTGTCTCCAAATGAACCAGAAAGAGATTCCACATTACCCACGTGAGCTTGGAGTTCCATCACACCTATCTTCCACTGACACTGGCTCCCAACGGACCAAAACAAGACTCCACATGACCCACGTCACCTAGGAGTACCATCGGGTGCGTCCAAAATGATTTCCGAGCCTATGGTATGTTCGGCGCAAACCGTGCCCCTATCTTGCACCGACACTGGCTCCCAACAGACCGAAATGAGATTCCACTTGACCCACGTCACCTAGGAGTACCATCGGGTGCGTCCAAAATGATTTCTGAGCCTATGGTATGTTCGGCACAAACCGTGCACCAATCCTGCATCGACACTGGCTCCCAACAGACCGAAACGAGATTCCACATGACCCACGTCACCTAGGAGTACCATCGGGTGCATCCAAAACGATTTCCAATCCTACGGTACGTTTGGCGCAAACCGTGCACCTATCTTGCGTCAAGATTAGCACCACCTCCAAATGGACCGAAACGAGCTTTCGCTTGATCCTCATCACCTCTGAGTACCCTGGGGTGCATCCGAAATGATTTTTGAGCCTATGGTACACTCGGCGCAAACCGTGCACCTATCTTGCACCGACACCAACACTATCTCTAAATGAACCAAAAAGAGATTCCACAATACCCACGTGACCTTGGAGTTCCATCGCACCTATCTTACACCGACACTGGCTCCCAACGGACCAAAACGAGACTCCACGTGACCCACGTCACCTAGGAGTACCATCGGGTGCGTCCAAAATGATTTCCGAGCCTATGGTATGTTCGGCGCCAACCGTATACCTATCTTGCACCGACACTGGCTCCCAACAGACCGAAACGAGATTCCACTTGACCCACGTCACCTAGGAGTACCATCAGGTGCGTCCAAAATGATTTCCGAGCCAATGGTATGTTCGGCGCAAACCATGCACCTATCTTGCACCGACACTGGCTCCCAACAGACTGAAACGAGATTCCACTTGACCCACATCACCTAGGAGTACCCTCGGGTGCGTTCAAAATGATTTCTGAGCCTATGGTATGTTCAGCGCCAACCATATACCTATCTTGCACCGACACTGGCTCCCAACAGACCAAAACGAGATTCCACTTGACCCACGTCACGTAGCAGTACCATCGGGTGTGTCCAAAATGATTTCTGAGCCTATGGTATGTTTGGCGCAAACCGTGCACCTATCTTGCACCAACACTAGCTCCCAACAGACCAAAACGAGATTCCACATGACCCACGTCATCTAGGAGTACCATCGGGTGCGTCCAAAACGATTTCCAATCCTATGTTACATTTGGCGCAAACCATGCACCTATCTTGCGTCAAGATTAGCACCACCTCCAAATGGATCGAAACGAGCTTTCGCTTGAGCCTCATCACCTATGAGTACCATTGGGTGCGTCCAAAATGATTTTTGAGCCTATGGTACACTCGGCGCAAACCGTGCACCTACCTTGCACCGACACCAACACTGTCTCTAAATGAACCAAAAAGAGATTCCACATTACCCACGTGACCTTGGAGTTCCATCGCACCTATCTTACACCGACACTGGCTCCCAACGGACCAAAACGAGACTCCACATGCCCACGTCAGCTAGGAGTACCATCGGGTGTGTCCAAAATGATTTCTAAGCCTATGGTATGTGCGGAGCAAACCATGCACCTATCTTGCACCGACACTGGCTCCCAACAGACCGAAACAAGACTCCACATGACCAACGTCACCTAGGAGTACCATCGGGTGCGTCCAAAATGATTTCTGAGCCTATGGTATGTTCGGCGCAAACCATGCACCTATCTTGCACCGACACTGGCTCCCAACAGACCGAAACAAGATTCCACTTGACCCACGTCACCTAGGAGTACCATCGGGTGTGTCCAAAATGATTTCCGAGCCTATGGTATGTTCGGCGCAAACCGTGCACCTATCTTGCACCGACACTGGCTCCCAACAGACCAAAACGAGACTCCACATGACCCATGTCACCTAGGAGTACCATCGGGTGCGTCCAAAATGATTTCCGAGCCTATGGTATGTTCGACGCAAACCGTGCACCTATCTTGCACCGACACTAGCTCCCAATGGACCAAAACGAGACTCCACATGACCCATGTCACCTAGGAGTACCATTGTGTGCGTCCAAAATGATTTCTAAGCCTATGGTATGTTCAGCGCAAACCTTGCACCTATCTTGCACCGACACTGGCTCCCAACAGACCGAAACGAGATTCCACATGACCAACATCACCTAGGAGTACCATCAGGTGCGTCCAAAATGATTTCTGAGCCTATGGTATGTTCGGCGCAAACCGTGCACCTATCTTGCACCGACACCGGCTCCCAACAGACCGAAACGAGATTCCACTTGACCCACATCACCTAGGAGTACCATCGGGTGCGTCCAAAATGATTTCTGGGCCTATGGTATGTTTGGCGCAAACCGTGGACCAATCTTGCATCGACACTGGCTCTCAATAGACCGAAACGAGATTCCACATGACCCACATCACCTAGGAGTACCATCGGGTGCATCCAAAATGATTTCTAATCCTACGATACGTTTGGCGCAAACCATGCACCTATCTTGCGTCAAGATTAGCACCACCTCCGAACGGACCGAAACGATCTTTCGCTTGAGTCTCATCACCTTTGAGTACCATTGGGTGCGTCCGAAATGATTTTTGAGCCTATGGTACACTTGGCGCAAACCGTGCAACTATCTTGCACCGACACCAACACTGTCTCCAAATGAACCAAAAAGAGATTCCACATTACCTAGTGAGCTTGGAGTTCCATCACACCTATCTTCCACCGACACTGGCTCCCAATGGACCAAAACGAGACTCCACATGACCCACGTCACCTAGGAGTACCATCGGGTGCATCCAAAATGATTTCCGAGCCTATGGTATGTTCGGCACAAACCGTGCACCTATCTTGCACCGACATTGGCTCCCAACAGACCGAAATGAGATTCCACTTGACCCATGTCACCTAGGAGTACCATCGGGTGCGTCCAAAATGATTTCTGAGCCTATGGTATGTTCGGCGCAAACCGTGCATCAATCCTACATCAACACTGGCTCCCAACAGACCGAAACGAGATTCCACATGACCCACGTCACCTAGGAGTACCATCGGGTGCGTCCAAAACGATTTCCAATCCTACGGTACGTTTGGCGCAAACCGTGCACCTATCTTGCGTCAAGATTAGCACCACCTCCAAATGGACCGAAACGAGCTTTCGCTTGAGCCTCATCACCTACGAGTACCCTTGGGTGCGTCCGAAATGATTTTTGAGCCTATGGTACACTCGGCGCAAACCGTGCACCTATCTTGCACCGACACCAACACTATCTCTAAATGAACCAAAAAGAGATTCCACATTACCCACGTGACCTTGGAGTACCATCGCACCTACCTTACACCGACACTGGCTCCCAACGGACCAAAACGAGACTCCACATGACCCACATCACCTAGGAGTACCATCGGGTGCGTCCAAAATGATTTCCGAGCCTATGGTATGTTTGGCGCCAACCGTATACCTATCTTGCACCGACACTGGCTCCCAATAGACCAAAACGAGATTCCACTTGACCCACGTCACCTAGGAGTACCATCGGGTGCGTCCAAAATGATTTCTGAGCCAATGGTATGTTCGGCGCAAACCATGCACCTATCTTGCACTGACACTGGCTCCCAACAGACTGAAACAAGATTCTACTTGATCCACATCACCTAGGAGTACCCTCGGGTGCGTCCAAAATGATTTCTAAGCCTATGGTATGTTCGGCGCCAACCGTATACCTATCTTGCACTGACACTGGCTCCCAACAGACCAAAACGAGATTCCACTTGACCCACGTCACGTAGCAGTACCATCGGGTGTGTCCAAAATGATTTTCGAGCCTATGGTATGTTCGGCGCAAACCGTGCACCTATCTTGCCCCGACACTGGCTCTTAACAGACCGAAACGAGATTCCACTTGACCCACGTTACCTAGGAGTACCATCGGGTGCGTCCAAAATGATTTCCGAGCCTATGGTATCTTCAGCGCAAACCGTGCACCTATCTTGCACCAACACTGGCTCCCAACAGACCGAAACGAGATTCCACATGACCCACATCACCTAGGAGTACCATCGGGTGCATCCAAAATGCTTTCTGATCCTACGGTACGTTTGGCGCAAACCATGCACCTATCTTGCGTCAAGATTAGCACCACCTCCAAACGGACCGAAACGAGCTTTCACTTGAGCCTCATCACCTACGAGTACCATTGGGTGCGTCCGAAATGATTTTTGAGCCTATGGTACACTCGGCGCAAACCGTGCACCTATCTTGTACCGACACCAACACTGTCTCCAAATGTACCGAAAAGAGATTCCACATTACCCACGTCACCTTGGAGTACCATCGGGTGCGTCCAAAATGATTTCTGAGCCTATGGTATGTTCGGCGCAAACCGTGCAGCTATCTTGCACCGACACTGGCTCCCAACAGACTGAAACAAGACTCCACATGACCAACGTCACCTAGGAGTACCATCGGGTGTGTCCAAAATGATTTCCGAGCCTATGGTATGTTCGGCGCAAAGAGTGCACCTATCTTGCACCGACACTGGCTCCCAACAGACCAAAACGAGACTCCACATGACCCACATCACCTAGGAGTACCATCGGGTGTGTCCAAAATGATTTCTGAGCCTATGGTATGTTCGGCGCAAACCGTGCACCTATCTTGCATCGACAGTGGCTTCTAACAGACCGAAACGAGATTCCACATGACCCACGTCATCTAGGAGTACCATCGGGTGCGTCCAAAATGATTTCCAATCCTACGGTATGTTTGGCACAAACCATGCACCTATCTTGCGTCAAGATTAGCACCACCTCCAAATGGATCGAAACGAGCTTTCGCTTGAGCCTCATCACCTCTGAGTACCATTGGGTGCGTCCGAAATGATTTTTTATCCTATGGTACACTCGGCGCAAACCGTGCACCTATCTTGCACCGACACTGGCTCCCAACAGACCAAAACGAGACTCCACATGACCCACGTCACCTAGGAGTACGATCGGGTGTGTCCAAAATGATTTCTGAGCCTATGGTATGTTCGGCGCAAACCGTGCAGCTATCTTGCACCGACACTGGCTCCCAACAGACCGAAACAAGATTCCACTTGACCCACGTCACCTAGGAGTACCATCGGGTGTGTCCAAAATGATTTCCGAGCCTATGGTATGTTCGGCGCAAACCGTGCACCTATCTTGCACCGACACTGGCTCCCAACAGACCAAAACGAGACTCCACATGAGCCATGTCACCTAGGAGTACCATCGGGTGCGTCCAAAATGATTTCCGAGCCTATGGTATGTTCGACGCAAACCGTGCACCTATCTTGCACCGACACTGGCTCTCAATGGACCAAAACGAGACTCCACATGACCCACGTCACCTAGGAGTACCATTGTGTGCGTCCAAAATGATTTCTAAGCCTATGGTATGTTCAGCGCAAACCTTGCACCTATCTTGCACCGACACTGGCTCCCAACAGACCGAAACGAGATTCCACATGACCAACATCACCTAGGAGTACCATCAGGTGCGTCCAAAATGATTTCTGAGCCTATGGTATGTTCGGCGCAAACCGTGCACCTATCTTGCACCGACACCGGCTCCCAACAGACCGAAACGAGATTCCACTTGACCCACATCACCTAGGAGTACCATCGGGTGCGTCCAAAATGATTTCTGGGCCTATGGTATGTTTGGCGCAAACCGTGGACCAATCTTGCATCGACACTGGCTCTCAATAGACCAAAACGAGATTCCACATGACCCACATCACCTAGGAGTACCATCGGGTGCGTCCAAAACGATTTCTAATCCTACGATACATTTGGCGCAAACCATGCACCTATCTTGCGTCAAGATTAGCACCACCTCCAAACGGACCGAAACGATCTTTCGCTTGAGTCTCATCACCTTTGAGCACCATTGGGTGCGTTCGAAATGATTTTTGAGCCTATGGTACACTTGGCGCAAACCGTGCAACTATCTTGCACCGACACCAACACTGTCTCCAAATGAACCAAAAAGAGATTCCACATTACCCACGTGAGCTTGGAGTTCCATCACACCTATCTTCCACCGACACTGGCTCCCAACGGACCAAAACGAGACTCCACATGACCCACGTCACCTAGGAGTACCATCGGGTGCGTCCAAAATGTTTTCCGAGCCTATGGTATGTTCGGCACAAACCGTGCACCTATCTTGCACCGACATTGGCTCCCAACAGACCGAAATGAGATTCCACTTGACCCACGTCACCTAGGAGTACCATCGGGTGCGTCCAAAATGATTTCTGAGCCTATGGTATGTTCGGCGCAAACCGTGCATCAATCCTGCATCAACACTGGCTCCCAACAGACCGAAACGAGATTCCACATGACCCACGTCACCTAGGAGTACCATCGGGTGCGTCCAAAACGATTTCCAATCCTACGGTACGTTTGGCGCAAACCGTGCACCTATCTTGCGTCAGGATTAGCACCACCTCCAAATGGACCGAAACGAGCTTTCACTTGAGCCTCATCACCTACGAGTACCCTTGGGTGCGTCCAAAATGATTTTTGAGCCTATGGTACACTCGGCGCAAACCGTGCACCTATCTTGCACCGACACCAACACTATCTCTAAATGAACCAAAAAGAGATTCCACATTACCCACGTGACCTTGGAGTTCCATCGCACCTATCTTACACCGACACTGGCTCCCAACGGACCAAAACGAGACTCCACATGACCCACGTCACCTAGGAGTACCATCGGGTGCGTCCAAAATGATTTCCGAGCCAATGGTATGTTTGGCGCCAATCGTATACCTATCTTGCACCGACACTGGCTCCCAATAGACCAAAACGAGATTCCACTTGACCCACGTCACCTAGGAGTACCATCGGGTGCGTCCAAAATGATTTCTGAGCCAATGGTATGTTCGGCGCAAACCATGCACCTATCTTGCACCGACACTGGCTCCCAACAGACTGAAACAAGATTCTACTTGATCCACATCACCTAGGAGTACCCTCGGGTGCGTCCAAAATGATTTCTGAGCCTATGGTATGTTCAGCGCCAACCGTATACCTATCTTGCACTGACACTAGCTCCCAACAGACCAAAACAAGATTCCACTTGACCCACGTCACGTAGCAGTACCATCGGGTGTGTCCAAAATGATTTTCGAGCCTATGGTATGTTCGGCGCAAACCGTGCACCTATCTTGCCCCGACACTGGCTCTTAACAGACCGAAACGAGATTCCACTTGACCCACGTTACCTAGGAGTACCATCGGGTGCGTCCAAAATGATTTCCGAGCCTATGGTATCTTCAGCGCAAACCGTGCACCTATCTTGCACCAACACTGGCTCCCAACAGACCGAAACGAGATTCCACATGACCCACATCACCTAGGAGTACCATCGGGTGCATCCAAAATGCTTTCTGATCCTACGGTACGTTTGGCGCAAACCATGCACCTATCTTGCGTCAAGATTAGCACCACCTCCAAACGGACCGAAACGAGCTTTCACTTGAGCCTCATCACCTACGAGTACCATTGGGTGCGTCCAAAATGATTTTTGAGCCTATGGTACACTCGGCGCAAACCGTGCACCTATCTTGCACCGACACCAACACTGTCTCCAAATGTACCGAAAAGAGATTCCACATTACCCACGTCACCTTGGAGTACCATCGGGTGCGTCCAAAATGATTTCTGAGCCTATGGTATGTTCGGCGCAAACCATGCACCTATCTTGCACCGACACTGGCTCCCAACAGACTGAAACAAGACTCCACATGACCAACGTCACCTAGGAGTACCATCGGGTGTGTCCAAAATGATTTCCGAGCCTATGGTATGTTCGGCGCAAACAGTGCACCTATCTTGCACCGACACTGGCTCCCAACAGACCAAAACGAGACTCCACATGACCCACGTCACCTAGGAGTACCATCGGGTGTGTCCAAAATGATTTCTGAGCCTATGGTATGTTCGGCGCAAACCGTGCACCTATCTTGCATCGACAGTGGCTCCTAACAGACCGAAACGAGATTCCACATGACCCACGTCATCTAGGAGTACCATCGGGTGCGTCCAAAATGATTTCCAATCCTACGGTATGTTTGGCACAAACCATGCACCTATCTTGCACCGACACTGGCTCCCAACAGACCAAAACGAGATTCTACATGACCAACGTCACCTAGAAGTACCATCGGGTGCGTCCAAAATGATTTCTGAGCCTATGGTGTGTTCGGCGCAAACCGTGCACCAATCTTGCACCGACACTGGCTCCCAACAGACCGAAACGAGACTCCACATGACCCACGTCACCTAGGAGTACCATCGGGTGTGTCCAAAATGATTTCTGAGCCTATGGTATGTGCGGCGCAAACCGTGCACCTATCTTGCACCGACACTGGCTCCCAACAGACCGAAACGAGATTCCACTTGACCCACATCACCTAGGAGTACCATTGGGTGCGTCCAAATTGATTTCTAGGCCTATGGTATGTTTGGCGCAAACCGTGGACCAATCTTGCATCGACACTGGCTCCCAACAGACCGAAACGAGATTCCACATGACCCACATCACCTAGGAGTACCATCGGGTGTGTCCAAAATGATTTCTAATCCTACGATACGTTTGGCGCAAACCATGCACCTATCTTGCGTCAAGATTAGCACCACCTCCAAATGGACCGAAATGATCTTTCGCTTGAGTCTCATCACCTATGAGTATCATTGGGTGCGTCCGAAATGATTTTTGAGCCTATGGTACACTTGGCACAAACCGTGCAGCTATCTTGCACCGACACCAACACTATCTCCAAATGAACCAAAAAGAGATTCCACATTACCCACGTGAGCTTGGAGTTCCATCGCACCTATCTTACACCGACACTGGCTCCCAATGGACCAAAACGAGACTCCACATGACCCACGTCACCTAGGAGTACCATCGGGTGCGTCCAAAATAATTTCCGAGCCTATGGTATGTTCGGCGCAAACCGTGCACCTATCTTGCACCGACACTGGCTCCCAACAGACTGAAATGAGATTCCACTTGACCCACGTCACCTAGGAGTACCATCGGGTGCGTCCAAAATGATTTCTGAGCCTATGGTATGTTCGGCGCAAACCGTGCACCAATCCTGCATCGACACTAGCTCCCAACAGACCGAAACGAGATTCCACATGACCCACGTCACCTAGGAGTACCATCGGGTGCGTCCAAAACGATTTCCAATCCAACGGTACATTTGGCGCAAACTGTGCACCTATCTTGCGTCAAGTCTAGCACCACCTCCAAATGGACCGAAACGAGCTTTCGCTTGAGCCTCATCACCTACGAGTACCCTGGGGTGCGTTCGAAATGATTTTTGAGCCTATGGTACACTCGGCGCAAACCGTGCACCTATCTTGCACCGACACCAACACTATCTCTAAATGAACCAAAAAGAGATTCCACATTACCCACGTGACCTTGGAGTTCCATCGCACCTATCTTACACCGACACTGGCTCCCAACGGACCAAAACGAGACTCCACATGACCCACGTCACCTAGGAGTACCATCGGGTGCGTCCAAAATGATTTCTGAGCCTATGGTATGTTCGACGCCAACCGTATACCTATCTTGCACCGACACTGGCTCCCAACAGACCGAAACAAGATTCCACTTGACCCACGTCACCTAGGAGTACCATCGGGTGCGTCCAAAATGATTTCCGAGCCAATGGTATGTTCGGCGCAAACCATGCACCTATCTTGCACCGACACTGGCTCCCAACAGACTGAAACGAGATTCCACTTGACCCACATCACCTAGGAGTACCCTCGGGTGCGTCCAAAATGATTTCTGAGCCTATGGTATGTTCGGCGCCAACCGTATACCTATCTTGCACCGACACTGGCTCCCAACAGACCAAAACGAGATTCCACTTGACCCACGTCACGTAGCAGCACCATCGGGTGTGTCCAAAATGATTTCTAAGCCTATGGTATGTTCGGCGCAAACCGTGCACCTATCTTGCACCAACACTGGCTCCCAACAGACCAAAATGAGATTCCACATGACCCACGTCATCTAGGAGTACCATCGGGTGCATCCAAAACGATTTCCAATCCTATGTTACGTTTGGCGCAAACCATGCACCTATGTTGCGTCAAGATTAGCACCACCTCCAAATGGATCGAAACGAGCTTTCGCTTGAGCCTCATCACCTATGAGTACCATTGGGTGCGTCCAAAATGATTTTTGAGCCTATGGTACACTCGGCGCAAACCGTGCACCTACCTTGCACTGACACCAACACTGTCTCTAAATGAACCAAAAAGAGATTCCACATTACCCACGTGACCTTGGAGTTCCATCGCACCTATCTTACACCGACACTGGCTCCCAACGGACCAAAACAAGACTCCACATGCCCACATCACCTAGGAGTACCATCGAGTGTGTCCAAAATGATTTCTGAGCCTATGGTATGTGCGGCGCAAACCATGCACCTATCTTGCACTGACACTGGCTCCCAACAGATCGAAACAAGACTCCACATGACCAACGTCACCTAGGAGTACCATCGGGTGCGTCCAAAACGATTTCTGAGCCTATGGTATGTTTGGCGCAAACCATGCACCTATCTTGCACCGACACTGGCTCCCAACAGACCAAAACAAGATTCCACTTGACCCACATCACCTAGGAGTACCATCGGGTGTGTCCAAAATGATTTCCGAGCCTATGGTATGTTCGGCACAAACCGTGCACCTATCTTGCACCGACACTGGCTCCCAACAGACCAAAACGAGACTCCACATGACCCACGTCACCTAGGAGTACCATCGGGTGTGTCCAAAATGATTTCCGAGCCTATGGTATGTTCGACGCAAACCGTTCACCTATCTTGCACCGACACTGGCTCCCAACGGACCAAAACGAGACTCCACATGACCCACGTCACCTAGGAGTACCATTGGGTGCGTCCAAAATGATTTCTGAGCCTATGGTATGTTCGGCGCAAACCGTGCACCTATCTTGCACCGACACTGGCTCCCAACAGACCAAAACGAGATTCCACATGACCAACATCACCTAGGAGTACCATCAGGTGTGTCCAAAACGATTTCTGAGCCTATGGTATGTTCGGCGCAAACCGTGCACCTATCTTGCACCAACATCGGCTCCCAACAGACCGAAACGAGATTCCACTTGACCCATGTCACCTAGGAGTACCATCGGGTGTGTCTAAAATGATTTCTAGGCCTATGGTTTGTTTGGCGCAAACCGTGGACCAATCTTGCATCGACACTGGCTCCCAACAGACCGAAACGAGATTCCACATGACCCACATCACCTAGGAGTACCATCGGGTGCGTCCAAAACGGTTTCTAATCCTATGATACGTTTGGTGCAAACCATGCACCTATCTTGCATCAAGATTAGCACCACCTCCAAACGGACCGAAACGATCTTTCGCTTGAGTCTCATCACCTATGAGTACCATTGGGTGCATCTGAAATGATGTTTGAGCCTATGGTACACTTGGCGCAAACCATGCAGCTATCTTGCACCGACACCAACACTGTCTCCAAATGAACCAAAAAGAGATTCCACATTACCCACGTGAGCTTGGAGTTCCATCACACCTATCTTCCACCGACACTGGCTCCCAACAGACCAAAATGAGACTCCACATGACCCACGTCACCTAGGTGTACCATCGGGTGCGTCCAAAATGATTTCCGAGCCTATGGTATGTTCAGCGCCAACCGTATACCTATCTTGCACCGACACTGGCTCCCAACAGACCAAAACGAGATTCCACTTGACCCACGTCACCTAGGAGTACCATCGGGTGCGTCCAAAATGATTTCCGAGCCAATGGTATGTTCGGCGCAAACCATGCACCTATCTTGCACCGACACTGGCTCCCACAAGACTAAAACAAGATTCTACTTGACCCACATCACCTAGGAGTACCCTCGGGTGCGTCCAAAATGATTTCTGAGCCTATGGTATGTTCGACACAAACCGTGCACCTATTTTGCACCGACACTGGCTCCCAATAGACCGAAATGAGATTCCACTTGACCCATGTCACCTAGGAGTACCATCGGGTGTGTCCAAAATGATTTTTGAGCCTATGGTATGTTCGGCGCAAACCGTGCACCTATCTTGCCCCGACAATGGCTCCCAACAGACCGAAACGAGATTCTACATGACCAACGTCACCTAGGAGTACCATCGGGTGCGTCCAAAACGATTTCCAATCCTACGGTACGTTTGGCGCAAACCGTGCACCTATCTTGCGTCAAGATTAGCACCACCTCCAAATGGACCGAAACGAGCTTTCGCTTGAGCCTCATCACCTATGAGTACCCTAGGGTGCGTCCGAAATGATTTTTGAGCCTATGGTACACTCGGCGCAAACCGTGCACCTATCTTGCACCGACACCAACACTATCTCTAAATGAACCAAAAAGAGATTCCACATTACCCACGTGACCTTGGAGTTCTATCGCACCTATCTTACACCGACACTGGCTCCCAATGGACCAAAACGAGACTCCACATGACCCACGTCACCTAGGAGTACCATCGGGTGCGTCCAAAATGATTTCCGAGCCTATGGTATGTTCGGCGCCAACCGTATACCTATCTTGCACCGACACTAGCTCCCAATAGACCGAAACGAGATTCCACTTGACCCACGTCACCTAGGAGTACCATCGGGTGCGTCCAAAATGATTTCCGAGCCAATGGTATGTTCGGCGCAAACCATGCACCTATCTTGCACCGACACTGGCTCCCAACAGACTGAAACAAGATTCTACTTGACCCACATCACCTAGGAGTACCCTCGGGTGCGTCCAAAATGATTTCTAAGCCTATGGTATGTTCGGCACCAACCGTATACCTATCTTGCACCGACACTGGCTCCCAACAGACCAAAACGAGATTCCACTTGACCCACGTCATGTAGCAGTACCATCGGGTGTGTCCAAAATGATTTTCGAGCCTATGGTATGTTCGGCGCAAACCGTGCACCTATCTTGCCCCGACACTGGCTCTTAACAGACCGAAACGAGATTCCACTTGACCCACGTTACCTAGGAGTACCATCGGGTGCGTCCAAAATGATTTCCAAGCCTATGGTATCTTCAGCGCAAACCGTGCACCTATCTTGCACCAACACTGGCTCCCAACAGACCGAAACGAGATTCCACATGACCCACATCACCTAGGAGTACCATCGGGTGCGTCCAAAATGATTTCTGATCCTACGGTACGTTTGGCGCAAACCATGCACCTATCTTGCGTCAAGATTAGCACCACCTCCAAACGGACCGAAACGAGCTTTCGCTTGAGCCTCATCACCTACGAGTACCATTGGGTGCGTCCGAAATGATTTTTGAGCCTATGGTACACTCGGCGCAAACCGTGCACCTATCTTGCACCGACACCAACACTGTCTCCAAATGTACCGAAAAGAGATTCCACATTACCCACGTCACCTTGGAGTACCATCGAGTGTGTCCAAAACGATTTCTGAGCCTATGGTATGTTCGGCGCAAACCGTGCACCAATCTTGCACCGACACTGGCTCCCAACAGACCAAAACGAGATTCCACTTGACCCACGTCACCTAGGAGTACCATTAGGTGTGTCCAAAATGATTTCCGAGCCTATGGTATGTTCGGCGCAAACAGTGCACCTATCTTGCACCGACACTGGCTCCCAACAGACCAAAACGAGACTCCACATGACCCACGTCACCTAGGAGTACCATCGGGTGTGTCCAAAACGATTTCTGAGCCTATGGTATGTTCGGCGCAAACCGTGCACCTATCTTGCACCGATAGTGGCTCCTAACAGACCGAAACGAGATTCCACATGACCCACGTTATCTAGGAGTACCATCGGGTGCGTCCAAAATGATTTCCAATCCTACGGTATGTTTGGCGCAAACCATGCACCTATCTTGCGTCAAGATTAGCACCACCTCCAAATGGATCGAAACGAGCTTTTGCTTGAGCCTCATCACCTCTGAGTACCATTGGGTGCGTCCAAAATGATTTTTTATCCTATGGTACACTCGGCGCAAACCGTGCACCTATCTTGCACCGACATTGGCTCCCAATAGACCAAAACGAGATTCCACTTGACCCACGTCACCTAGGAGTACCATCGGGTGTGTCCAAAATGATTTTTAAGCCTATGGTATGTTCGGCACAAACAGTGCACCTATCTTGCACCGACACTGGCTCCCAACAGACCAAAACGAGGCTCCACATGACCCACGTCACCTAGGAGTACCATCGGGTGTGTCCAAAACGATTTCTGAGCCTATGGTATGTTCGGCGCAAACCGTGCACCTATCTTGCACCGACACTGGCTCCCAACAGACCAAAACGAGATTCCACTTGACCCACGTCACCTGGAGTACCATCGGGTGCGTCCAAAATGATTTCCGAGCCTATGGTTTGTTCGGCGCAAATCATGCACCTATCTTGCACCGACACTGGCTCCCAGTAGACTGAAACAAGATTCCACATGACCCATGTCACCTAGGAGTACCATCGGGTGCGTCCAAAATGATTTCTGAGCCTATGGTAGGTTTGGCGCAAACCATGCACCTATCTTGCATCAAGATTAGCACCACCTCCAAATGGACCGAAACGAGCTTCCGCTTGAGCCTCATCACCTACGAGTACCATTGGGTGCGTCCAAAATGATTTCTGAGCCTATGGTACACTCGGCGCAAACCGTGCACCTATCTTGCACTGACACCAACACTGTCTCCAAATGAACTGAAAAGAGATTCCACATTACCCACGTCACCTTGGAGTTCCATCGCACCTATCTTGCACCGACACTAGCTTCAAACGGACCAATACGAGACTCCACATGACACACGTCACCAAGGAGTACCATCGGGTGCGTCCAAAATGATTTCTGAGCCTATGGTATGTTTGACACAAACCATGCACCTATCTTGCACCGACACTGGCTCCCAACAGACCAAAACGAGATTCCACTTGACCCACGTCACCTAGGAGTACCATCGGGTGTGTCCAAAATGATTTCTGAGCCTATGGTATGTTCGGCGCAAACCGTGCACCTATCTTGCACCGACACTGGCTCCCAACAGACCGAAACGAGATTCTACATGACCAACATCACCTAGGAGTACCATCGGGTGCGTCCAAAACGATTTCTGAGCCTATGGTGTGTTCGGCGCAAACCGTGCACCAATCTTGCACCGACACTGGCTCCCAACAGACCGAAACGAGACTCCACATGACCCACGTCACCTAGGAGTACCATCGGGTGTGTCCAAAATGATTTCTGAGCCTATGGTATGTGCGGCGCAAACCATGCACCTATCTTGCACCGACACTGGCTCCCAACAGACCGAAATAAGACTCCACATGACCAACGTCACCTAGGAGTACCATCAGGTGCGTCCAAAATGATTTCTGAGCCTATGGTATGTTCAGCGCAAACCATGCACCTATCTTGCACCGACACTGGCTCCCAACAGACCAAAACAAGATTCCACTTGACCCACGTCACCTAGGAGTACCATCGGGTGTGTCCAAAATGATTTCCGAGCCTATGGTATGTTCGGCGCAAACCATGCACCTATCTTGCACCGACACTGGCTCCCAACAGACCAAAACGAGACTGCACATGACCCACGTCACCTAGGAGTACCATCGGGTGCGTCCAAAATGATTTCCGAGCCTATGGTATGTTCAACGCAAACCGTGCACCTATCTTGCACCGACACTGGCTCCCAACGGACCAAAACGAGACTCCACATGACCCACGTCACCTAGGAGTACCATTGGGTGCGTCCAAAATGATTTTTGAGCCTATGGTATGTTCGGCGCAAACCGTGCACCTATCTTGCACCGACACTGGCTCCCAACAGACCGAAACGAGATTCCACATGACCAACATCACCTAGGAGTACCATCAGGTGCGTCCAAAACGATTTCTAAGCCTATGGTATGTTCGGCGCAAAGCGTGCACCTATCTTGCACCAACACCGGCTTCCAACAGACCGAAACGAGATTCCACTTGACCCACGTCACCTTGGAGTACCATCGGGTGCGTCCAAAATGATTTCTGGGCCTATGGTATGTTTGGCGCAAACCATGGAGCAATCTTGCATCGACACTAGCTCCCAATAGACCGAAACGAGATTCCACATGACCCACATCACCTAGGAGTACCATCGGGTGCGTCCAAAACGATTTCTAATCCTACGATACGATTGGTGCAAACCATGCACCTATCTTGCGTCAAGATTAGCACCACCTCCAAACGGACCGAAACGATCTTTCGCTTGAGTCTCATCACCTATGAGTACCATTGGGTGCGTCCGAAATGATTTTTGAGCCTATGGTACACTTGGCGCAAACCGTGCAGCTATCTTGCACCGACACCAACACTGTCTCCAAATGAACCAAAAAGAGATTCCACATTACCCACGTGAGCTTGGAGTTCCATCGCACCTATCTTACACCAACACTGGCTCCCAACGGACCAAAACGAGACTCCACATGACCCACGTCACCTAGGAGTACCATCGGGTGTGTCCAAAACGATTTCTGAGCCTATGGTATGTTCGGCGCAAACCGTGCACCTATCTTGCACCGATAGTGGCTCCTAACAGACCGAAACGAGATTCCACATGACCCACGTTATCTAGGAGTACCATCGGGTGCGTCCAAAATGATTTCCAATCCTACGGTATGTTTGGCGCAAACCATGCACCTATCTTGCGTCAAGATTAGCACCACCTCCAAATGGATCGAAACGAGCTTTTGCTTGAGCCTCATCACCTCTGAGTACCATTGGGTGCGTCCAAAATGATTTTTTATCCTATGGTACACTCGGCGCAAACCGTGCACCTATCTTGCACCGACATTGGCTCCCAATAGACCAAAACGAGATTCCACTTGACCCACGTCACCTAGGAGTACCATCGGGTGTGTCCAAAATGATTTTTGAGCCTATGGTATGTTCGGCACAAACAGTGCACCTATCTTGCACCGACACTGGCTCCCAACAGACCAAAACGAGGCTCCACATGACCCACGTCACCTAGGAGTACCATCGGGTGTGTCCAAAACGATTTCTGAGCCTATGGTATGTTCGGCGCAAACCGTGCACCTATCTTGCACCGACACTGGCTCCCAACAGACCAAAACGAGATTCCACTTGACCCACGTCACCTGGAGTACCATCGGGTGCGTCCAAAATGATTTCCGAGCCTATGGTTTGTTCGGCGCAAATCATGCACCTATCTTGCACCGACACTGGCTCCCAGTAGACTGAAACAAGATTCCACATGACCCATGTCACCTAGGAGTACCATCGGGTGCGTCCAAAATGATTTCTGAGCCTATGGTAGGTTTGGCGCAAACCATGCACCTATCTTGCATCAAGATTAGCACCACCTCCAAATGGACCGAAACGAGCTTCCGCTTGAGCCTCATCACCTACGAGTACCATTGGGTGCGTCCAAAATGATTTCTGAGCCTATGGTACACTCGGCGCAAACCGTGCACCTATCTTGCACTGACACCAACACTGTCTCCAAATGAACTGAAAAGAGATTCCACATTACCCACGTCACCTTGGAGTTCCATCGCACCTATCTTGCACCGACACTAGCTTCAAACGGACCAATACGAGACTCCACATGACACACGTCACCAAGGAGTACCATCGGGTGCGTCCAAAATGATTTCTGAGCCTATGGTATGTTTGACACAAACCATGCACCTATCTTGCACCGACACTGGCTCCCAACAGACCAAAACGAGATTCCACTTGACCCACGTCACCTAGGAGTACCATCGGGTGTGTCCAAAATGATTTCTGAGCCTATGGTGTGTTCGGCGCAAACCGTGCACCAATCTTGCACCGACACTGGCTCCCAACAGACCGAAACGAGACTCTACATGACCAACATCACCTAGGAGTACCATCGGGTGCGTCCAAAACGATTTCTGAGCCTATGGTGTGTTCGGCGCAAACCGTGCACCAATCTTGCACCGACACTGGCTCCCAACAGACCGAAACGAGACTCCACATGACCCACGTCACCTAGGAGTACCATCGGGTGTGTCCAAAATGATTTCTGAGCCTATGGTATGTGCGGCGCAAACCATGCACCTATCTTGCACCGACACTGGCTCCCAACAGACCGAAATAAGACTCCACATGACCAACGTCACCTAGGAGTACCATCAGGTGCGTCCAAAATGATTTCTGAGCCTATGGTATGTTCAGCGCAAACCGTGCACCTATCTTGCACCGACACTGGCTCCCAACAGACCAAAACAAGATTCCACTTGACCCACGTCACCTAGGAGTACCATCGGGTGTGTCCAAAATGATTTCCGAGCCTATGGTATGTTCGGCGCAAACCATGCACCTATCTTGCACCGACACTGGCTCCCAACAGACCAAAACGAGACTGCACATGACCCACGTCACCTAGGAGTACCATCGGGTGCGTCCAAAATGATTTCCGAGCCTATGGTATGTTCAACGCAAACCGTGCACCTATCTTGCACCGACACTGGCTCCCAACGGACCAAAACGAGACTCCACATGACCCACGTCACCTAGGAGTACCATTGGGTGCGTCCAAAATGATTTTTGAGCCTATGGTGTGTTCGGCGCAAACCGTGCACCAATCTTGCACCGACACTGGCTCCCAACAGACCGAAACGAGACTCCACATGACCCACGTCACCTAGGAGTACCATCGGGTGTGTCCAAAATGATTTCTGAGCCTATGGTATGTGCGGCGCAAACCATGCACCTATCTTGCACCGACACTGGCTCCCAACAGACCGAAATAAGACTCCACATGACCAACGTCACCTAGGAGTACCATCAGGTGCGTCCAAAATGATTTCTGAGCCTATGGTATGTTCAGCGCAAACCGTGCACCTATCTTGCACCGACACTGGCTCCCAACAGACCAAAACAAGATTCCACTTGACCCACGTCACCTAGGAGTACCATCGGGTGTGTCCAAAATGATTTCCGAGCCTATGGTATGTTCGGCGCAAACCATGCACCTATCTTGCACCGACACTGGCTCCCAACAGACCAAAACGAGACTGCACATGACCCACGTCACCTAGGAGTACCATCGGGTGCGTCCAAAATGATTTCCGAGCCTATGGTATGTTCAACGCAAACCGTGCACCTATCTTGCACCGACACTGGCTCCCAACGGACCAAAACGAGACTCCACATGACCCACGTCACCTAGGAGTACCATTGGGTGCGTCCAAAATGATTTTTGAGCCTATGGTATGTTCGGCGCAAACCGTGCACCTATCTTGCACCGACACTGGCTCCCAACAGACCGAAACGAGATTCCACATGACCAACATCACCTAGGAGTACCATCAGGTGCGTCCAAAACGATTTCTAAGCCTATGGTATGTTCGGCGCAAAGCGTGCACCTATCTTGCACCAACACCGGCTTCCAACAGACCGAAACGAGATTCCACTTGACCCACGTCACCTTGGAGTACCATCGGGTGCGTCCAAAATGATTTCTGGGCCTATGGTATGTTTGGCGCAAACCGTGGACCAATCTTGCATCGACACTAGCTCCCAATAGACCGAAACGAGATTCCACATGACCCACATCACCTAGGAGTACCATCGGGTGCGTCCAAAACGATTTCTAATCCTACGATACGATTGGTGCAAACCATGCACCTATCTTGCGTCAAGATTAGCACCACCTCCAAACGGACCGAAACGATCTTTCGCTTGAGTCTCATCACCTATGAGTACCATTGGGTGCGTCCGAAATGATTTTTGAGCCTATGGTACACTTGGCGCAAACCGTGCAGCTATCTTGCACCGACACCAACACTGTCTCCAAATGAACCAAAAAGAGATTCCACATTACCCACGTGAGCTTGGAGTTCCATCGCACCTATCTTACACCAACATTGGCTCCCAACGGACCAAAACGAGACTCCACATGACCCACGTCACCTAGGAGTACCATCGGGTGCGTCCAAAATGATTTCTGAGCCTATGGTATGTTCGGCGCAAACCGTGCACCTATCTTGCACCGACACTGGCTCCCAACAGACCAAAATGAGATTCCACTTGACCCACGTCACCTAGGAGTACCATCGGGTGTGTCCAAAATGATTTTTGAGCCTATGGTATGTTCGGCACAAACAGTGCACCTATCTTGCACCGACACTGGCTCCCAACAGACCAAAACGAGGCTCCACATGACCCACGTCACCTAGGAGTACCATCGGGTGTGTCCAAAACGATTTCTGAGCCTATGGTATGTTCGGCGCAAACCGTGCACCTATCTTGCACCGACACTGGCTCCCAACAGACCAAAACGAGATTCCACTTGACCCACGTCACCTGGAGTACCATCGGGTGCGTCCAAAATGATTTCCGAGCCTATGGTTTGTTCGGCGCAAATCATGCACCTATCTTGCACCGACACTGGCTCCCAGTAGACTGAAACAAGATTCCACATGACCCATGTCACCTAGGAGTACCATCGGGTGCGTCCAAAATGATTTCTGAGCCTATGGTAGGTTTGGCGCAAACCATGCACCTATCTTGCATCAAGATTAGCACCACCTCCAAATGGACCGAAACGAGCTTCCGCTTGAGCCTCATCACCTACGAGTACCATTGGGTGCGTCCAAAATGATTTCTGAGCCTATGGTACACTCGGCGCAAACCGTGCACCTATCTTGCACTGACACCAACACTGTCTCCAAATGAACTGAAAAGAGATTCCACATTACCCACGTCACCTTGGAGTTCCATCGCACCTATCTTGCACCGACACTAGCTTCAAACGGACCAATACGAGACTCCACATGACACACGTCACCAAGGAGTACCATCGGGTGCGTCCAAAATGATTTCTGAGCCTATGGTATGTTTGACACAAACCATGCACCTATCTTGCACCGACACTGGCTCCCAACAGACCAAAACGAGATTCCACTTGACCCACGTCACCTAGGAGTACCATCGGGTGTGTCCAAAATGATTTCTGAGCCTATGGTATGTTCGGCGCAAACCGTGCACCTATCTTGCACCGACACTGGCTCCCAACAGACCGAAACGAGATTCTACATGACCAACATCACCTAGGAGTACCATCGGGTGCGTCCAAAACGATTTCTGAGCCTATGGTGTGTTCGGCGCAAACCGTGCACCAATCTTGCACCGACACTGGCTCCCAACAGACCGAAACGAGACTCCACATGACCCACGTCACCTAGGAGTACCATCGGGTGTGTCCAAAATGATTTCTGAGCCTATGGTATGTGCGGCGCAAACCATGCACCTATCTTGCACCGACACTGGCTCCCAACAGACCGAAATAAGACTCCACATGACCAACGTCACCTAGGAGTACCATCAGGTGCGTCCAAAATGATTTCTGAGCCTATGGTATGTTCAGCGCAAACCGTGCACCTATCTTGCACCGACACTGGCTCCCAACAGACCAAAACAAGATTCCACTTGACCCACGTCACCTAGGAGTACCATCGGGTGTGTCCAAAATGATTTCCGAGCCTATGGTATGTTCGGCGCAAACCATGCACCTATCTTGCACCGACACTGGCTCCCAACAGACCAAAACGAGACTGCACATGACCCACGTCACCTAGGAGTACCATCGGGTGCGTCCAAAATGATTTCCGAGCCTATGGTATGTTCAACGCAAACCGTGCACCTATCTTGCACCGACACTGGCTCCCAACGGACCAAAACGAGACTCCACATGACCCACGTCACCTAGGAGTACCATTGGGTGCGTCCAAAATGATTTTTGAGCCTATGGTGTGTTCGGCGCAAACCGTGCACCAATCTTGCACCGACACTGGCTCCCAACAGACCGAAACGAGACTCCACATGACCCACGTCACCTAGGAGTACCATCGGGTGTGTCCAAAATGATTTCTGAGCCTATGGTATGTGCAGCGCAAACCATGCACCTATCTTGCACCGACACTGGCTCCCAACAGACCGAAATAAGACTCCACATGACCAACGTCACCTAGGAGTACCATCAGGTGCGTCCAAAATGATTTCTGAGCCTATGGTATGTTCAGCGCAAACCGTGCACCTATCTTGCACCGACACTGGCTCCCAACAGACCAAAACAAGATTCCACTTGACCCACGTCACCTAGGAGTACCATCGGGTGTGTCCAAAATGATTTCCGAGCCTATGGTATGTTCGGCGCAAACCATGCACCTATCTTGCACCGACACTGGCTCCCAACAGACCAAAACGAGACTGCACATGACCCACGTCACCTAGGAGTACCATCGGGTGCGTCCAAAATGATTTCCGAGCCTATGGTATGTTCAACGCAAACCGTGCACCTATCTTGCACCGACACTGGCTCCCAACGGACCAAAACGAGACTCCACATGACCCACGTCACCTAGGAGTACCATTGGGTGCGTCCAAAATGATTTTTGAGCCTATGGTATGTTCGGCGCAAACCGTGCACCTATCTTGCACCGACACTGGCTCCCAACAGACCGAAACGAGATTCCACATGACCAACATCACCTAGGAGTACCATCAGGTGCGTCCAAAACGATTTCTAAGCCTATGGTATGTTCGGCGCAAAGCGTGCACCTATCTTGCACCAACACCGGCTTCCAACAGACCGAAACGAGATTCCACTTGACCCACGTCACCTTGGAGTACCATCGGGTGCGTCCAAAATGATTTCTGGGCCTATGGTATGTTTGGCGCAAACCGTGGACCAATCTTGCATCGACACTAGCTCCCAATAGACCGAAACGAGATTCCACATGACCCACATCACCTAGGAGTACCATCGGGTGCGTCCAAAACGATTTCTAATCCTACGATACGATTGGTGCAAACCATGCACCTATCTTGCGTCAAGATTAGCACCACCTCCAAACGGACCGAAACGATCTTTCGCTTGAGTCTCATCACCTATGAGTACCATTGGGTGCGTCCGAAATGATTTTTGAGCCTATGGTACACTTGGCGCAAACCGTGCAGCTATCTTGCACCGACACCAACACTGTCTCCAAATGAACCAAAAAGAGATTCCACATTACCCACGTGAGCTTGGAGTTCCATCGCACCTATCTTACACCAACATTGGCTCCCAACGGACCAAAACGAGACTCCACATGACCCACGTCACCTAGGAGTACCATCGGGTGCGTCCAAAATGATTTCTGAGCCTATGGTATGTTCGGCGCAAACCGTGCACCTATCTTGCACCGACACTGGCTCCCAACAGACCAAAATGAGATTCCACTTGACCCACGTCACCTAGGAGTACCATCGGGTGCGTCCAAAATGATTTTTGAGCCTATGGTATGTTCGGCGCAAACCGTGCTCCAATCCTGCATCGACACTGGCTCCCAACAGACCGAAACGAGATTCCACATGACCCACGTCACCTAGGAGTACCATCGGGTGTGTCCAAAATGATTTCCAATCCTACGGTACGTTTGGCGTAAACCGTGCACCTATCTTGCGTCAAGATTAGCACCACCTCCAAATGGACCGAACGAGCTTTCGCTTGAGCCTCATCACCTACGAGTACCCTGGGGTGCGTCCGAAATGATTTTTGAGCCTATGGTACACTCGGGGTAAACCGTGCACCTATCTTGCACCGACACCAACACTATCTCTAAATGAACCAAAAAGAGATTCCACATTACCCACGTGACCTTGGAGTTCCATCGCACCTATCTTACACCGACACTGGCTCCCAACGGACCAAAACGAGACTCCACATGACCCACGTCACCTAGGAGTACCATCAGGTGCGTCCAAAATGATTTCTGAGCCTATGGTATGTTCGGCGCCAACCGTATACCTATCTTGCACCGACACTGGCTCCCAATTGACCGAAACAAGATTCCACTTGACCCACGTCACCTAGGAGTACCATCGGGTGCGTCCAAAATGATTTCCAAGCCAATGGTATGTTCGGCATAAACCATGCACCTATCTTGCACTGACACTGGCTCCCAACAGACTGAAACGAGATTCCACTTGACCCACATCACCTAGGAGTACCCTCGGGTGCGTCCAAAATGATTTCTGAGCCTATGGTATGTCTGGCACCAACCGTATACCTATCTTGCACCGACACTGGCTCCCAACAGACCAAAACGAGATTCCACTTGACCCACGTCACGTAGCAGAACCATCGGGTGTGTCCAAAATGATTTTCGAGCCTATGGTATGTTCGGCGCAAACCGTGCACCTATCTTGCCCCGACACTGGCTCTTAACAGACCGAAACGAGATTCCACTTGACCCACGTTACCTAGGAGTACCATCGGGTGCATCCAAAATGATTTCCGAGCCTATGGTATGTTCAGCGCAAACCGTGCACCTATCTTGCTCCAACACTGGCTCCCAACAGACCGAAATGAGATTCCACATGACCCACATCACCTAGGAGTACCATCGGGTGCGTCCAAAATGATTTCTGATCCTACGGTACGTTTGGCGCAAACCATGCACCTATCTTGCGTCAAGATTAGCACCACCTCCAAACGGACTGAAACAAGCTTTCGCTTGAGCCTCATCACCTACGAGTACCATTGGGTGCGTCTGAAATGATTTTTGAGCCTATGGTACACTCGGCGTAAACCGTGCACCTATGTTGCACCGACACCAACACTGTGTCCAAATGTACCGAAAAGAGATTCCACATTACCCACGTCACCTTGGAGTACCATCGGGTGCATCCAAAATGATTTCTGAGCCTATGGTATGTTCGGCGCAAACCGTGCACCTATCTTGCACCGACACTGGCTCCCAACAGACCAAAACGAGATTCCACTTGACCCACGTCACCTAGGAGTACCATCGGGTGTGTCCAAAATGATTTCCGAGCCTATGGTATGTTCGGCGCAAACAGTGCACCTATCTTGCACCGACACTGGCTCCCAATAGACCAAAATGAGACTCCACATGACCCACGTCACCTAGGAGTACCATCGGGTGTGTCCAAAACGATTTCTGAGCCAATGGTATGTTCGATGCAAACCGTGCACCTATCTTGCACCGACAGTGGCTCCTAACAGACCGAAACAAGATTCCACATGACCCAAGTCATCTAGGAGTACCATCGGGTGCGTCCAAAATGATTTCCAATCCTACGGTATGTTTGGCGCAAACCATGCACCTATCTTGCGTTAAGATTAGCACCACCTCCAAATGGATCGAAACGAGCTTTCGCTTGAGCCTCATCACCTCTGAGTACCATTGGGTGCGTCCAAAATGATTTTTTATCCTATGGTACACTCGGCGCAAACCATGCACCTATCTTGCACCGACACCAACAATGTCTCTAAATGAACCAAAAAGAGAGTCCACATTACCCACGTGACCTTGGAGTTCCATCGCACCTATCTTACACCGACACTGGCTCCCAACGGACCAAAACGAGACTCCACATGCCCACGTCACCTAGGAGTACCATCGGGTGCGTCCAAAATGATTTCCGAGCCTATGTATGTTCGGCGCAAACCGTGCACCTATCTTGCACCGACACTGGCTCCCAACAGACCAAAACGAGACTCCACATGACCCACGTCACCTAGGAGTAGCATCGGGTGCGTCCAAAATGATTTCTGAGCCTATGGTATGTTCGACACAAACCGTGCACCTATCTTGCACCGACACTGGCTCCCAATAGACCAAAACGAGATTCCACTTGACCCACATCACCTAGGAGTACCATCGGGTGCGTCCAAAATGATTTCTGAGCCTATGGTATGTTCGGCGCAAACTGTGCACCTATCTTGCACCGACACTGGCTCCCAACAAACCGAAACGAGATTCTACATGACCAACATCACCTAGGAGTACCATCGGGTGCGTCCAAAACGATTTCTGAGCCTATGGTGTGTTCGGCGCAAACCGTGCACTAATCTTGCACCGACACTGGCTCCCAATAGACCAAAATGAGACTCCACATGACCCACGTCACCTAGGAGTACCATCGGGTGCGTCCAAAATGATTTCCGAGCCTATGGTATGTTCGGCGCAAACCGTGCACCTATCTTGCACCGACACTGGCTCCCAACAGACTGAAACAAGACTCCACATGACCAACGTCACCTAGGAGTACCATCGGGTGCGTCCAAAATGATTTCTGAGCCTATGGTATGTTCAGCGCAAACCGTGCACCTATCTTGCACCGACAATGGCTCCCAACAGACCAAAACGAGACTCCACATGACCCACATCACCTAGGAGTAGCATCGGGTGCGTCCAAAATGATTTCTAAGCCTATGGTCTGTTCGACACAAACCGTGCACCTATCTTGCACCGACACTGGCTCCCAATACACCAAAACGAGATTCCACTTGACCCACATCACCTAGGAGTACCATCGGGTGCGTCCAAAATGATTTCTGAGCCTATGGTATGTTCGGCGCAAACTGTGCACCTATCTTGCACCGACACTGGCTCCCAACAAACCGAAACGAGATTCTACATGACCAACATCACCTAGGAGTACCATCGGGTGCGTCCAAAACAATTTCTGAGCCTATGGTGTGTTCGGCGCAAACCGTGCACTAATCTTGCACCGACACTGGCTCCCAATAGACCAAAACGAGACTCCACATGACCCACGTCACCTAGGAGTACCATCGGGTGCGTCCAAAATGATTTCCGAGCCTATGGTATGTTCGGCGCAAACCGTGCACCTATCTTGCACCGACACTGGCTCCCAACAGACTGAAACAAGACTCCACATGACCAACGTCACCTAGGAGTACCATCGGTTGCGTCCAAAATGATTTCTGAGCCTATGGTATGTTCAGCGCAAACCGTGCACCTATCTTGCACTGACACTGGCTCCCAACAGACCAAAACAAGATTCCACTTGACCCATGTCACCTAGGAGTACCATTGGGTGTGTCCAAAATGATTTCCGAGCCTATGGTATGTTCGGCGCAAGCCGTGCACCTATCTTGCACCGACACTAGCTCCCAACAGACCAAAACGAGACTCCACATGACCCACGTCACCTAGGAGTACCATCGGGTGCATCCAAAATGATTTCCGAGCCTATGGTATGTTCGACGCAAACCGTGCACCTATCTTGCACCGACACTGGCTCCCAACGGACCAAAATGAGACTCCACATGACCCACGTCACCTAGGAGTACCATTGGGTGCGTCCAAAATTATTTCTGAGCCTATGGTATGTTCAGCGCAAACCGTGCACCTATCTTGCACCGACACTGGCTCCCAACAGACCGAAATGAGATTCCACATGACCAACATCACCTAGGAGTACCATCGGGTGCGTCCAAAACGATTTCTGAGCCTATGGTATGTTCGGCACAAACCGTGCACCTATCTTGCACCGACACCGGCTCCCAACAGACCGAAACATGATTCCACTTGACCCACATCACATAGGAGTACCATCGGGTGTGTCCAAAATGATTTTCGAGCCTATGGTATGTTCGGCGCAAACCGTGCACCTATCTTGCCCCGACACTGGCTCTTAACAGACCGAAACGAGATTCCACTTGACCCACGTTACCTAGGAGTACCATCGGGTGCGTCCAAAATGATTTCCGAGCCTATGGTATGTTCAGCGCAAACCGTGCACCTATCTTGCACCAACACTGGCTCCCAACAGACCGAAATGAGATTCCACATGACCCACATCACCTAGGAGTACCATCAGGTGCGTCCAAAATGATTTCTGATCCTACGGTACGTTTGGCGCAAACCATGCACCTATCTTGCATCAAGATTAGCACCACCTCCAAATGGACCAAAACGAGACTTCGCTTGAGCCTCATCACCTACGAGTACCATTGGGTGCGTCCGAAATGATTTTTGAGCCTATGGTACACTCGGCGTAAACCGTGCACCTATGTTGCACCGACACCAACACTGTCTCCAAATGTACCGAAAAGAGATTCCACATTACCCACGTCACCTTGGAGTACCATCAGGTGCGTCCAAAATGATTTCTGAGCCTATGGTATGTTCGGCGCAAACCGTGCACCTATCTTGCACCGACACTGGCTCCCAACAGACCAAAACGAGATTCCACTTGACCCACGTCACCTAGGAGTACCATCGGGTGTGTCCAAAATGATTTCCGAGCCTATGGTATGTTCGGCGCAAACAGTGCACCTATCTTGCACCGACACTGGCTCCCAATAGACCAAAACGAGACTCCACATGACCCACGTCACCTAGGAGTACCATCGGGTGTGTCCAAAACGATTTCTGAGCCTATGGTATGTTCGGTGCAAACCGTGCACCTATCTTGCACCGACAGTGGCTCCTAACAGACCGAAACAAGATTCCACATGACCCACGTCATCTAGGAGTACCATCGGGTGCGTCCAAAATGATTTCCAATCCTACGGTATGTTTGGCGCAAACCATGCACCTATCTTGCGTTAAGATTAGCACCACCTCCAAATGGATCGAAACAAGCTTTCGCTTGAGCCTCATCACCTCTGAGTACCATTGGGTGCGTCCGAATTGATTTTTTATCCTATTGTACACTCGGCGCAAACCGTGCACCTATCTTGCACCGACACCAACAATGTCTCTAAATGAACCAAAAAGAGAGTCCACATTACCCATGTGACCTTGGAGTTCCATCGCACCTATCTTACACCAACACTGGCTCCCAACGGACCAAAACGAGACTCCACACGCCCACGTCACCTAGGAGTACCATCGGGTGCGTCCAAAATGATTTCCGAGCCTATGTATGTTCGGCGCAAACCGTGCACCTATCTTGCACCGACACTGGCTCCCAACAGACCAAAACGAGACTCCACATGACCCACGTCACCTAGGAGTAGCATCGGGTGCGTCCAAAATCATTTCTGAGCCTATGGTATGTTCGACACAAATCGTGCACCTATCTTGCACCGACACTGGCTCCCAATAGACCGAAACGAGATTCCACTTGACCCACATCACCTAGGAGTACCATCGGGTGCGTCCAAAACGATTTCTGAGCCTATGGTATGTTCGGCGCAAACCGTGCACCTATCTTGCACCGACACTGGCTCCCAACAAACCGAAACGAGATTCTACATGACCAACATCACCTAGGAGTACCATCGGGTGCGTCCAAAACGATTTCTGAGCCTATGGTGTGTTGGGCGCAAACCGTGCACTAATCTTGCACCGACACTGGCTCCCAGTAGACCAAAACGAGACTCCACATGACCCACGTCACCTAGGAGTACCATCGGGTGCGTCCAAAATGATTTCTGAGCCTATGGTATGTTCGGCGCAAACCGTGCACCTATCTTGCACCGACACTGGCTCCCAACAGACTGAAACAAGACTCCACATGACCAACGTCACCTAGGAGTACCATCGGGTGCGTCCAAAATGATTTCTGTGCCTATGGTATGTTCGGCGCAAACCATGCACCTATCTTGCACTGACACTGGCTCCCAACAGACCAAAACAAGATTCCACTTGACCCATGTCACCTAGGAGTACCATCGGGTGTGTCCAAAATGATTTCCGAGCCTATGGTATGTTCGGCGCAAACCGTGCACCTATCTTGCACCGACACTGGCTCCCAACAGACCGAAATGAGATTCCACATGACCAACATCACCTAGGAGTACCATTGGGTGCGTCCAAAATGATTTCTGAGCCTATGGTATGTTCGGCGCAAACCGTGCACCTATCTTGCACCGACACCGGCTCCCAACAGACCGAAACGAGATTCCACTTGACCCACATCACCTAGGAGTACCATCGGGTGCGTCCAAAATGATTTCTGGGCCTATGGTATGTTTAGCGCAAACCGTGGACCTATCTTGCACCGACACTGGCTCCCAACAGACCGAAACGAGATTCCACATGACCCACGTCACCTAGGAGTACCATCGGTGCGTCCAAAATGATTTCCAATCCTACGGTACGTTTGGTGCAAACCGTGCACCTATCTTGCGTCAAGATTAGCACCACCTCCAAATGGACCGAAACGAGCTTTCGCTTGAGCCTCATCACCTACGAGTACCCTGGGGTGCGTCCGAAATGATTTTTGAGCCTATGGTACACTCAGCGCAAACCATGCTCCTATCTTGCACCGACACCAACACTATCTCTAAATGAACCAAAAAGAGATTCCACATTACCCAC